>NW_018408861.1:39927-98741 GCF_002113885.1 Mizuhopecten yessoensis | reverse complement strand
GAAGGTCCTCTGTACGTAATCTCCAAGGCATACCCTCCGTTCGCTATCTCTAAGGAAGGTCCTATGTACGTCATCTCTAAGGGTAGTCCTCCGTTCATACCCCTAAGGATAGCCCTTCGTACCTTATCTCTAAGGAAGGTCCTCTGTACGTAATCTCTAAGGGATGCCCTCTGTTCGTTATCTCTAAGGAAGGTCCTCTGTACGTCATCTCTAAGGGTAGTCCTCCGTTCGCTATCTTTAAGGAAGGTCATCTGTAAGTAATCTCTAAGGGTGGCCCTTCGTACCTTATCTCTAAACAATGTCCTCCGTTCGCTATCTCTAAGGAAGGTCATCTGTTAGTAATCTCTAAGGGTAGTCCTCCGTTCGCTATCTCTAAGGAAGGTCCTCTGCACGTAATATCTAAGGGTGGCTCTTCGTACCTTGTCTCTAAGGAAGGTCCTCTGTACGTAATCTCCAAGGCATGCCCTCTGTTCGTTATCTCTAAGGAAGGTCCTCTGTACGTCATCTTTAAGGGTAGTCCTCCATTCGATATCTCTAAAGAAGGTCCTCTGTATGTCATCTCTAAGGGTAGTCCTCCGTTCGCTATCTCTAAGGAAGGTCCTCTGCACGTAATCTCCAAGGGTGGCCCTTCGTACCTTATCTCTAGGCAATGTCCTCTGTACGTAATCTCTAAGGGTAGTCCTCCGTTCGTTATCTCTAAGGAAGGTCATCTGTTAGTAATCTCTAAGGATGGCCCGCCGTTCGCTATCTCTAAGGAAGGACCTCTGTACGTCATCTGTAAGGGTAGTCATCCGTTCGCTATCTCTAAGGAAGGTCATCTGTAAGTAATCTCTAAGGATGGCCCGCCGTTCGCTATCTCTAAGGAAGATCCTCTGTACGTCATTTCTAAGGGAAGTCCTCCGTTCGCTATCTCTAAGGAAGGTCATCTGTAAGATATCTCTAAGGGTAGCCCTCCGTTCGCTATCTCTAAGGAAGGTCCTCTGTACGTCATCTCTAAGGGTAGTCCTCCGTTCGCTATCTCTAAGGAAGGTCCTCTGTACGTAATCTCTAAGGGTAGTCCTCCGATCGCTATCTCTAAAGAAGGTCCTCTGTACGTCATCTATAAGGGTAGTCCTCCGTTCGCTATCTCTTAGGAAGGTCCTCTGTACGTCATCTCTAAGGGTAGTCCTCCGTTCGCTATCTGTAAGGAAGGTCCTCTGTACGTCATTTCTAAGGGTAGTCCTCCGTTCGTGACCCCTAAAGAAGGTCCTCTGTACGTAATATCCTAGGGTGGTCATCTGAATGTTATCTCTTAGGATGGTCCACCGTAGGGTGACACTCTGCGTTGATATCCTAAAGGTGGCACTATGTACGTAATCTCCTAGTGTGGTCATCTGAAGGTTATCACTTAGGATGGTACACCGTAGGGTGACACTCTGCGTTGATATCCTAAAGGTGGCACTATGTACGTAATCTCCTAGGGTGGTCATCTGAAGGTTATCACTTAGGATGGTACACCGTAGGGTGACACTCTGCATTGATATCCTAAAGGTGGCACTATGTACGTAATCTCCTAGGGTGGTCCTATATACGTGATATCTTATGGTGACACCCTGTTTATAATATCCTAGGATATCTCTCCGTACGTAATCACTTAGGGTAGCACACCATATGTAAAACCTTATGGTTGTTCTCCTTGCGTAAGCTCTTAGGTGGTCCTCCGAACATTTTCTCTTAAAACAGCCCTTCGTGCGTAATCTCTCAGGGCGACTCCCCGTTCGTAACCTCCAAGGGTGCCCCCAACCTCCATATATAATCTCCAAAAGTGGCCGTCCCTCCGCAGGTTATCTCTAAGGGTAGTACATCGTATTCAATTCCTTAGGTCGGCCCTCCGTGAAGTTTTTGTATGGTGTTCCTCCGTACGTATTTTCTTAGGGTGGCCCTCCGTGCGTTTTCTATTAAATGACCTCTCCTACGTTATCTCTCAGGGTGGCCCTCCGTGTTTCTTTTAAATGACCTCTCCTACGTTATCTCTCAGGGTGGCCCTTCGTGTTTTCTCTTAAATGACCTCTCCTACAATGTCTCTCAGGGTGGCCCTCCGTGTGTTTTCTTTTAAATGGCCTCTCCTACGTTATCTCTTAGGGTGGCCCTCCGTGCGTTTTCTTTTAAATGATCTCTCCTACGTTATCTCTCAGGGTGGCTCCCTAAGTAATCTCGAAAGATGGCCTCCGTACATTTTCTCTTAAAACGGCTCTTCGTACGTAATCTCTCAGGGTGGCCCTCCGTGTGTTTTCTTTTAAATGACCTCTCCTACGTTATCTCTCAGGGTGGCCCTCCGTGTGTTTTCTTTTAAATGACCTCTCCAACGTTATCTCTTAGGGTGGCCCTCCGTGCGTTTTCTTTTAAATGACCTCTCCTACGTTATCTATTAGAGTGGCCCTCTGTGCGGTTTTTTTAAAATGATCTCTCCTACGTTATCTCTCAGGGTGGCTCCCTAAGTAATCTCGAAAGATGGCCTCCGTACGTTTTCTCTTAAAACGGCTCTTCGTACGTAATCTCTCAGGGTGGCTCTCCGTTCTTAAGCTTCAAGGGTGGCAAGCCGCACGTAAGCTCCAAGGGTGGCACTCCGCACGTAATGTCCAAGGGTGGCCCTCCGTACGTAATCTCCAAGGTTACCTTCCTTACGTAATCTCCAATAGTGACCCTCCGTACGTAATCCCTCCAAGGGTAGCCCTCTGTACGTAATCTTCAAAAGTTGCCCTCCGTAGGATATCTGTTCGAGGGTAGTATATCGTACCTAATTCCGTATGGTGGCCCTCCGTGTGTGATCTATTAAGGTGTTCTTCTCTACGAATTCTCTTAAATGGTCATTAAGGATGGCCCTCCGTACTTTTTCTCCTAAGATATGGCTCTTCGTACGTAATCTCTCGATGTGGCCCTCTTTTCTAAATCTCTTAGTGTGGCCCTCCGTACGATATCTCTTAGAGTGGCCCTCCGTACGATATCTCTTAGAGTGGCCCTCCGTACGATATCTCTTGGAGTGGCCCTCCGTATGCAATCTCTTAGGATGGCACTCCGTACTTAATCTCTTATTGTATTCCTCATACGTAGTTTCTTAATGTGTTCACTTCGTAATTTATCTCTTAGGATTACCCAAACCTTATCTCTTATTGTTGCCATCAATGCGTCGTCTCATAAGGTGGTATTGTACACAGATTAGGGTCACTCTCAATGCGTAATCTCTCAGGATGGCCTTCCTCAAGCAATGTAGCATATTTAAACATTCCGTAGGGTAGCTTTCAATATGTTTATTATTTTCAGTGTGGTTCTCGATGCATACATATTGTACAACAGACCTAGATAACATTTCGTCTTCCATGCATTCTTAATTCAAATTTATTTGCAGGACAATTCTATTTACCCCCCCCCCCCCCCCCCCCCCCCCCCAACCTTACATTTGGAGATGTCTTCCATACTTTGATATGTAACTTTAACGATATTTGTATGGTGCAACCTGACACACTGACGTCTTGCATCAAGTGAACACTTCGTGATATTGTGTTATAAGTACTAGCGCTAGTACATTTACCTAGCAAAGTAATAAACTACTGCTATATTTTTCTCTGCTATGAAGAATCACTGTGTATTACATAACTCATCGTCGAAAGAAAGTCGCTACCTGTCCGCAAGAATCGTTAATCCGAAGATCCGGAAGGTGTTCCTGAATTTTATGTAGTTTCTCCTGTTACGGTGTAAATTACGGTGAGTATTTTTCATTAATCCGTAAAAAATCATTATGGTTACAGGGACTGAAAATATTTATCTGTAGCATCATGGACTAAGATAATCTAATTCCGTGGTAGCATATAAATGTCACTGGCCGGGCATAACACTTTAACGCTTAACATTATATAAGTTTATATTAAACTCAAACTTTCATTTCATACAATTGATTTGTAATATGGTTTAGAAAAGAGCCGTACAGTTCTTTAAAACTATCGTGTTATTTGACCTGCATTTGGACATATGAAATCGTCTGTGATGTCGTGGTGGGCAGCCGTGTTTCATACGTACTACATGTGTCACATTGCGCAGACCGTATCACAGAACTACTTATCAAGATATTCATGCGCGCGCACCTATGTGAGGGAATGGGAAACATGAACCGGTTCGTGTACGATCATCCGATGTAAACTACGAGCCAGTGACAAAATGGACCCATAGCAGACGTGTTTTGTGATTTATTTACTATGGTATACCAGATCTACTAGTATTTTGGATTTATTAGTCAGTTTGTAAGTGTGTCTACCTGTGGTAGCAGGCAGTCCGTCCGCGAAGGACTCGCCGTTGTTTTCGTAAACAAACATGGCTTCGAAGTGTCAGAAATTTCAGCCGAACATTTTTAATAAGCTGAAATGTCAGAGTTGCTTCGGAGCAAAAGATATCCATTCTGCCGAGGCTCTGGAGAATAACAAAGTAAGTAACATGCTGTGTTTACGTTTTGCACAGGCGCAAAGGTCAGCCATCGTGACCCGTAATCTTACCTGATGGTCTAGCCTACCTGTAAGTCATAACCTCGGGATGGGAGTGGTCAGTAAGCAGGTTAATATTTCTGTATGTTGAGGTCAAGATTTTGACCAGCTGGGTGTTTTTCTGGTCCTTTTATTTTAACGCCTTTTAGACAATCTTTTGTGGAGCATTACACAGTATAGGAATGTACTGTACAAGATATGCAACAGTAGAGAGCTTTATTATATTAACTTGTGGGAATTCTTTTACACGACGTCGAGTACATTACTTTTGTTATTCTGGTGTATTTCTTGTATTTTATGTTAGCAAAATTTCTGAACTAGTAAAGTGTCCGTAGAAAACCTACATTTATAAATAGGTGCTTGTATTGGCCTATAGTATTTTCTTTTCACATGCTGGATTATTTAAAATAAAGTGTTTTGTTTGACACAATTCAAGAAACAATATTTTACATTGAATATGATGATGATACAAGCTTTCCAGAATTTGTATTTCAATGAAACATATAAGTAAATTTAAGTATACCCCAGTAATTCTAGACAAACATTTAACACTGATGTAGTACGAATAATTAAGTAAGATCAACAAATTAATTTAATTGCAGGACTAATAAGTTGATAAAAGACAGATAAATCATTAAAGAAAGTAACATAATCACAAATTCTAGGGTTGATTCTGTGAGTTGTATTAATGTTAGGGTTTGGTACATACTTCAGAGTTGGCTAGTTCACTCCTAGAAACTCGGAAAATAAATGAAGTTTGGGTGAATAAATGTTAAACAGTGATATATGATGTAATGATGTCTTTTTAGGTTTAGTGTTATCTGTTTTATCCTCAATTACATAACTTTGAAAACAACATTTCGATAGCAAACTAAAGTATCACACGATGTGTGTCTTTGACGTGTATTATAATACGTACATGTTGTAATGGGTCTGATAGTATAGGTAAGTATGTTATATTTGTGTGTGTGAAGTTTTAAGATGTAAATAGTATGAATCAACTCTTGACATAGTTTTGAGATGAGTGTGTCTTCTAATATAGTGTACACAATAAAGGCCTGTATTCTCGCTAATTATTACTGCTATATATATTTAATGGAGAAATGACAACATTCCAACACCCCCATACAACCTCGCTATTCCTGTAACTCCACAACCCCCACAAACCTGTACTGAAGTGTCCCAGGTAGTGTTGTACCTGTACTGAAGTGTCCCAGGTAGTGTTGTACCTGTACTGTAGTGTCCCAGGTAGTGTTGTACCTGTATATTATTGTGACAGGTAACCTTCACACCTGTCATTGATCACCTACATATATTTGACCACAGGTATACAGTGGGGGATGTTCTACAGTAGAACATTGTTGGGAACACCAGGTGTGTCTAATAACCAAGAATACATGCAGACATAACAGTCGATTCCGTTACACAGCAGGCAGATGTTGATTCTAGTACCCAACTACCCGGTTTCAGCATCCATTGATTACTAGCTATAGATAATTTATGCTGTGGAAAAGCATACCTGTTGACAATGTCACAATAGTAGACTATAGTTAAAGTAATTTTTGAACAGTTTTAAAGTGCCTTCAAGCTTGGGACATTGTTTTAAATATCTATGAATAACAAGTTTGTTAGTCCTAGCAGATCTAGGACTGAAGATACAAGAATATTTCTTTAACGTAGGAGATACAAGAATATTTGTTTAACGTCGCATACCATAAACATTCAAACATAGCTTCCAACTCCCCCACCCCCAACACCTCAACACATAGACACTAATAACGGTTGCAACTCCCCACCCCGTCCCCTCCCAACAAAAAAAATACATTGGTTATAAAAATAACTTCTACCATTTTACTCCCAGTCATAGAGAGGATACTTAAAATGTTCATTAAATGAATATATATATAAATTAAGATTGATCTACTTCACTACTCAGATTGTGCTGTGTCAGCTACTTGAGCTGTATCCTAATCAGGTGACATGCATAATATACCATGCTGGTGTCCCATCAAGGGCAGATTATTATGGCTAGACCAGGATGGAGGAACCATGTGGATCACAACACCCACCTTCCCTCATTAATACATACCCTGGTTAGAGGACAGGGATTACTCTCTGGTCCTCATTAGTGCCTTGTCAGGGCCCAGAGGAGGAATAGACATTCCGTATTGTAGTTACAACATTCCAACATGGGCTGGACATCCAGTAATGTTTTCACATCTTTCCCCAAATATATGCAGTGAAGAGTTTTTTAGTGTTACTGACAATGTCTATATACACAATTGATTTTATTTAAATAAAACCCCTACTTGTGAAATTATTTCTGTTTCAGGTAAGCATATATTCTTGTATACTTCCATTGACATTAAAAAAACCTTTCAAATTCACTAAAGATAGTATAAAGACAAACAAGTGATTATTCTCCAAATTGTTGCTTCTATTCAATAATCTTTATTCAAAAGAAGAGATGACCATACATCCTAGGAGGAGTCTCAGAACATTCACTAGCGGATGTTGGATCTCATTTCCCCCGTTTATCAACAATCTGTTGTTTAGGCATATATATATATATATACATACAAAGTAAAACAGTTATATTATATTTATATAATGACTGGTTCACAGATGTTATTTGTATTTGTTACAGTAAGTTTAGTAAAAACACGTTACACTATACAGTTGTGATTGGTTATTATCCCTTTCACCCCTATGTAACTTTAGTAGATTCTACCATGCATTGATCTGGATGAGTCCATTATGGTCTACAGTGGTGAAAGGCTTATACTTAACTGATAATTCTAAAAAGCAACCAATCATGAACAGTAAATTATTATACGTAACCTGCGGGTGACACCATTAGCAGAGTGCCATACTGGTTACAGAAGTTATTGTGCAATGTACATTTATCTAGCTAATGATCAATTACCTAGGTTATAATAGTACTGATATTTTTCAAAAGTTCTGGAAACAAAACGTAAAAATAAAATTGTGAAAATTAATTATAAAAAATCGTAAGGGATCGCTGAAAAAGAGCAATTCTAATTTGTTGGAATGTCATGACTTGATTTTAGGACATGGATGACACGGATGAGAGTGTAAATGTGAGCCCTGTTGGTTGGGTTGATCAGTTCTGTAACTTAATGCTGGACACTTTCATCAGTAAGACAGAGCCGGTGGTAAGTTGGTTGCATCGGAATGGGGTATGCAGCCAACAAACTTATATCCATCCCTGACTTTTCCCTAACATTATAGACACATTGATTTTTGCTAGAAGTTTATAACATGCTGGACCATGTTGCATCATTGATGATAGAAATGATTTATTGGGATTGAATTTTGCATCTTTTCAGAATTTGTTATGTTTGAAAAAGTTTGTTTTGTTATCCAGTTTTAGTATTTGAGATGGAGTAAAGATGTTTCGGTACTTGGTCGTTTCGGTACCAAGATGTTTCAGTACTTATTTGAGATGTTTTGGTACTTATTTGAGATTTTGAGATGTTTTGGTACTTATTTGAGATGTTTTGGTACTTCCCAAATGTCATTTCAATATTTTATAAGATTTTTGGCAATTCCAATAACTTTTCAACTTTTTATTTCATTTACATTTTGTGCCCTGTGTGTTGCTGGTTTTATAAATTTTATGATTCTTCTGCATTCTTTGTCTTTACAAAGAAGTATGGAAACATCCATTTCTTAAGTACCGAAAACAACCAGGTATGGAAACATCTAGGATTCTATGGTACAAATAGTTTTGATTGGAGTTCATAATTTTATTCTTTTCTGTGTTTGCGTTGGTCCTGAATTTCTGTAGACTTTATTTAAAATCACATTGTTATGATAACATAAGGGTTGCTGTACAATGTTGACAGAGCTGTATTTGCATGCCTTGTTCTGTTTCAGTAAAGCTGACAAGTTTGTGTCTGTTATTTTAATTCTGTCACAAAATTAATACCTTTTATCAACAATACGACTGTACAGTGAAATTAAGAATGCTTTCAAGATTTTATCAGAACAAATATATTGGGTACCTCATGATCAGCTGACTTTGATAAAACCAAATACAAGTTTATTGTTAATGTAACATAGTGAAATCTGTTTATTGATTTTCAGTATCTTAGAAGATCTTGAATCTTAAGTTGCTTTTCTTTCAGAAACTCAATTCAGCATGCTTTTCAATATATTTGTAAATACCATATATAATAATAACCATTTGTTACAATGTAAGAGAGTTTTTTCTCATGAACATTGTACAAACTTGTTTTTTAGCATGATCCTCCTAGTCCATACGGTGAGGAAATCAGATACATTCAAACACAAATAACTTTAAATGTTAATTAATATAAGAACGAGTTTAATATGTTGCAGATATTTTCTGTAGAAAATAGAAATGTCTTATGATGTAAGATAAGTAATCTTTCACGAATATTCATTTAAAATTGTTGACGAACCTGATCTGATATAAAGTTGTAGAGGAGCTCTTTCTGACAATTCCTGAAACCTTTGCATCTTCCCATTCTCCTCACCATTGTAGGAACAAACAAAGTAAAGATACATTTATATCAAATTCCTTCTCTCTGCTTTAATATTCAATATTGTCACTTTTCTAACAGCTGGTTTGGTGGTAAAGATGATTAAGATGTTATAATTTTCATATGTCAAGTAATATTTTCAAGAAGAGTGAACTGTAGTTTGTAAAATGTAGGTCTAAATCAATGGCTGAATGAAGTTTGATTTGGAATATTTCAAAATCGAGCAGAAGTACATTGAAATATGCTTAGACAAATTATCGCCACTTTTATGAGGAGTTTTGTGAAAAAGAAGTTCACAAAGAATCTTTTCAATATCATAAATTGTAACCAGAAACATGTCTTGTATAAGGACAAAATGTTCCCCCTGTGCCACCGTATACGTAGCTGTATTCTGCGAAAAATCGGTGACATTGATCAGTTACGACTACTTTTTAATTGACGATTTTTAATTGACGATGTATTATGTAACCAGGTCTATAGAAGCTATCACAGTCTAATATATCAGGTATTCCTTTTTATAACGTTGCATGATTCTTTTGTATTTTTATTTCCTTTTCCTTCAAACTGATGAAAGGAAATCATCATACTGCAAGATTTATTCATATGATAATTTAGCCTATGTTTACCGTAGTATATACAACTTTAGCCTATGTTTACCGTAGTATATACAACTTTAGCCTATGTTTACCGTAGTATGTACAACTTTAGCATACACTTTTTACACTACATCTGATACTGTGAGTTTTATATCATTAGATAAGCATTTATGAAGAGGATCGTGCTGTATAATATTTTGAGATTGTTCTTCGTCGATGAACATAAAATACATATAATTAGGATTATACTAATTTCTTACAAAGTCCTTTTGACAATTTTTGTTAATTGACTAAAAGATATTTGTTATGTATGTGTCACTGTTGCTTATTTGGATCCCTGTTTATACAGTTCATGTATAGTCATCAGCTAAACATGTGCAAATGCAATTTATGATTTATGACCAATTTTGTTTATATTTACCATAAACAAACTAAAAAACACAAAGGCTTCATTTGTAATCTACAATTTTTGAATACTTTTTATATGCATATCAGATGATATCTGTGGTTATTTCTTCAGTACGAACTTCTCCCCACTTTTAGCATGCTGCGTTGTACACCCACAAAATTCTGTACACATATATAGTTGTATGCCAATCAGGGCAGAGACTGTATATTACAGGTCTCTGATTAGGCTAACAGTACTGTACACATATATAGTTGTATGCCAATCAGGACAGACACTATATTACAGGTCTCTGATTAGGCTAACAGTTCTGTGTTGATAATTTAAAAATACCCAATTGTCAAATTATTATGTATTAGTTGTCAAATAACTGTCAATCAACAGTTCGTATGTGTCCACATAGAGAGGTCAAGCGACTCTAAGCCAGTATTTGTCAGTCATCGCAAACTCGGCTTTGAGTCCACAAATGAAAGTACTCTTTGTTATGTATGTACAAATAGAAAGGCAGCTAAACAGCTAGAAAGTTAATCCTTGAATGTGGCTTTTTTCTTGTCAGCAAGATCCAGATGGGGTTTCTGAATGTGTAGATTTAAAGAAATTTGGTTCCAGATTGGGGCTTACATTATATTATCTGGGTGTGTGTCATTACTTTGTATTGGGTATATCTACTGTGCGAAATACATCGGGCAGAAAAATTAGTTCAATCACTAGAAATAACAATGTGGTTTGTCATACAATACGGGCCAGCAGTCCACTGCTGGATGTATATATGCTGATACATGGAGCTAACATTTAACTCATTAACTGGTCATAGGAAATTCCAAATTTGTTGATTTTTTTCAGTAATTGTCACAATATGCTTCCTTTCTTTGATATCAAAATAAGCCTGTAAATTTATGGTGAGTTAACTGAATACTTTGTTCCATCATTTTGTTATAACGACAACGAGGGGTCAAGTCTGTGAGGTTGTTACTATAGGTTTGTAGTAGTATGTGCAGTAAACAGGTCAATCAATACATTATTGGTGGCAACGATCAACAGGAACCTGTACCCGAGATGTAAGAGATGTAAACAGGAAGTTATTATTATGCAAGTAATTATCTTAAAGTTTGAAACAGAATGTACAGATATGTTAACTGTCATTTACAGGGAAGAAGAAACTTAGCATATCATGCCATACCTCAGCTAGACTTACTATGTGCCAAGTGGAAGTGTACATGTCTGTTTAGAAGTCTCCTGTTTTCATGTTAAGATTTATATAAATGACTTTATTTTATGCTTCTGCAATAAAGTGAATTTGACATGAACTGTTGGCTTCTCTGTCCCTGTCCATTCATCAGTACAACCTCTTGGTTAGAATTTGCAATTAGCTCCTTTACTCAAGTACTAACAGTCCAGCAATCATGACATTTTATATGTTGATATCATTTCTTATTTTGAGGAGTATTATAGCAATATTTCAAATGTAGGTCACTGTGACTTATAGATTTTAGCTTCATTGTGTTTGATAAAACTTTGCATAGAGCTCCTTTCAAATTTCATCAAACTTTTTTTTTTTTCAAACAGGCATGAAATTTTAACTTGATTATACATCTTGATGGGAATCACAGGAATATATCAGATTTACTGACTTAAGTTTGAATTCTTGCTTCGTTCTGTTTCATTAAAGCAGAATTGCAAGTATATGTATGTTTTACAAGCATGTTCTAGTTCAGAAATATTTCATAAAGGTTGTTTATACAGGACTAATTGAAAGGTTTTGGAAAACTCCAAATGCTTGGGTGGTTGATAGTTTGGCTATTGTTGATTTAAACCTGTGCACTGTGCTTTGGGAACTTTTCCCAACCTTCTGCACTGTTGCCCTGCCCAGGACGTACACTCCCAATAAAAGATCCAGCATAGGATCCCCGGAGGAAACACTAGACACCGGGAACAGACATATTCCTGTAACCTAAGGCGTACATATTTTTACAAGATGTCAGACTGTGATTATCAACAAGTTTGTATTTAGGTTTTACTCATCAGTATTCCAATACCAGGTCTGTCTGTTTTTACAGCTATCACATATTTTGTTAGAGATTGGAACTTTATATTTCTGTTTTCTGATGTTGCTGCACATTCCTATGATTCACCAGACAAAAAAGTCTACGATGTTTTACAGTTCTGTAGAACTTGCAATATAATGTTTATCTGAAGGATAATGCTGTGTTACTCAATATTTAAGGTATACCCTGTAGCTTTTAGGATACTTATCATAAATATATATATATATTTGGGTGTACAGGATATACCTAGGTACCTCCAATACTCCATGTAACCTTTTAAATACTTACCATAATTTATGTTAGTTTCAGTGTAACTATGATACTCAACACACAGTTACATGTAACTGTAGCTATGTGTAGGTTACTAACATACTCAGTAGGGTAACTACTGTACTCAGTGTAATCTGTAGGGTAACCACTGTACTCAGTGTAATCTGTAGGGTAACTACTGTACTCAGTGTAATCGGTAGGGTAACTACTGTACTCAATGTACTCGGTAGGGTAACTGCTGTACTCAGTGTAATCTGTAGGGGAACTACTGTACTCAGTGTACTCGGTAGGGTAAATACTGTACTCAGTGTAATCTGTAGGGTAACTACTGTACTCAATGTACTCTGTAGGGTATCTTACATACTCAGTGTACTCGGTAGGGTAACTACTGTACTCAGTGTAATCTGTAGGGTAACTACTGTACTCAGTGTACTCGGTAGGGTAACTACTGTGCTCAATGTACTCGGTAGGGTAACTACTGTACTCAGTGTAATCTAGAGGGTAACTACTGTAGTCAGTGTAATCTGTAGGGTAACTACTGAACTCAGTGTAATCTGTAGGATAACTGCTGTATTCAGTGTAATCTAGAGGGTAACTTCTGTACTCGGTGTAATCTATAGGGTAACCACTGCACTCAGTGTAATCTGTAGGGTAACTGCTGTACTCAATGTACTCGGTAGGGTAACTGCTGTACTCAGTGTAATCTGTAGGGTAACCACTGCAGAACTCGGGTGTAAAATGTAGGGTAACTACTGTACTCAGTGTAATCTGTAGGGTAACTACTGTACTCAATGTACTCGGTAGGGTAACTACTGTACTCTGTGTAATCTGTAGGGTAACTACTGTACTAGTGTAATCTGCAGGGTAGCTACTGTACTCAGTGTAATCTGTAGGGTAACTACTGTACTCAGTGTAATCTATAGGGTCACTTCTGTACTCAGTGTAATATGTAGGTTATAATTAACTACTGCACTCGATGTAATCTGTAGGGTAACTGCAGAACTCGATGTTAACCTGTGGAACTACAGAATTCAACACCATTGTGCACACAAACTTGCTCATCAGGGTTTTAAGCATATTTGTAGCAGTATTAAGCAAAAAGATATGCTGTGTCTTTGCAATAGGAGAGCAATGTCAATTATTGAATACCCAAAGGCTATAAATACATATAAATTGGATGTAGGTTAATATTATTACCTAAGTAAGGTATAGACAGTGGTCCTACATGTATGTATAACTAAGCCCTAGGGTACATTGGTGCATACTGTGCTGTCATTAGAGGCCGTTGATGAGTGACATATGATCAGTACCCAATAGATCACTGGATTAGGTGACTGGTGTATACAGCTAGGGTGTTGGTGAATTACCTAAATAACCACTACCATCTCATGTATGCAATGTATATAGGGAGTTGGTGAATTACCACTGCCTTCTTATGTACATACAATGTATAGGGTGTTGGTGAATTACCTAAATAACCACTACCATCTCATGTATGCAATGTATATAGGGAGTTGGTGAATTACCACTGCCTTCTTATGTATATACAATGATGTATAGGGAGTTGGTGAATTACCACGTTATACAGCCATTGTATGTAGGTCTGGAACACTGGAAAACATAAAGGGATTTGGGTTTGAGTTGAGAATAATATTGATTTAATGCAAAATGTTTTGTCTTTGTATTTATTCCATCTATTTGTTTCTGTGATAACATCTTAAAGTTCTATACCATCCAACCTACAAGTAAAATTGATCGGACAGAAAAGATGTTCAGGTAATTCAATGCAGATTGCAGAACTGATCTGTCTGACAAATGGACGTCGAAGGTAATCAGGGCAGATGTCGGAGGGCTGAACGTTGATGGCACCAGAAGTCCAAGAGGAGCTACGTATATACTGTAGCTGTGATAGAATTCAGAGCTTATACGTGAAGATACAGGAGAAAATCTCTCTTAAGATAAGCTTGGAAAATTTGATGATTATCCTTGGGTCTCATTGAATATAATGATACTTGTGATAATTTTCCATAAGATTTAGATCAACATCAATGTAAACTAAAGAGTTAATCATAGCTGAAATGAAGGTAGATGAAAACAAACCACACTTGAAAAATTCTTCAGAATTGAATCACACGTAGTGTATGTTAATTTTGAACTTCCTGACCACTCACTCTAGGTTGATAAATATATATGTAGCCATTGATATATTGTGACAAACTCTAGAGATTACTTCCGGTTCTCTAGTGCTCCATTACTTACATGTACGAGCATCCATAGATTCACAACGTTTATTAGTATTCAGTATACAATTCATTACTGCTTAAATATAAAAGAAACCAGCTGTACTGACATTAACAGGCATTTTTTGATAGGACCCCTATAACACCCTCCCTCCCCCTACTAGGACTAAGAGGTATTTGTCAACTAGAACCCCTGAATGACCTAGTTCTTCACAGGAACCCTGTATATCCCAGTTTTAACTTGAAGCCTGAATGTCCTAGTTTTATACTGGAATCTTGTATTTCCATGGTTTACACTGGAACCCTGTATGTCCTAGTTTTAGATCAAACCAAGTTTGACCTACCTGTAGTTTTAAACTGGAATCTAGTTTTACCCTGGAACCAAGTTTGACCTAGTTTTACCCTAAAACCCAGTTTGACCTAGTTTTACCCTGGAACCCAGTTTGACCTAGTTTAACCCTGAAACCCAGTCTGACCTAGTTTTACCCTAAAACCCAGTTTGACCTAGTTTTACCCTGAAACCCAGTTTGACCTAGTTTTACACTGGAACCCAGTTTGACCTAATTTAACCCTGAAACCCAGTCTGACCTAGTTTAACCCTGAAACCCAGTCTGACCTTGTTTTACCCTGAAACCCAGTTTGACCTAGTTTTACACTGGAACCCAGTTTGACCTAGTTTTACACTGGAACCCTTTATGTCCTGCCTTCTGTTGATTGGTCTATTCCTGGCTGTTGTACTAGGATATCCCTATAGTAATGGGGACGCATTATTTCTGATACACATGTACTACTGTGATGTTATAAGCACATTAACCGTGAAAATTATAAAAATGCATTGTGAAGCTGCTGACACACGGATAAAAGTCCTAGTCTACAACACTCGAGGTACAAGTCATGTCATTCTGATGATGTCATGTATGATTAATACTTGTAGCATCTGGATAATGCGTAGTTTTAGAAATATCCACTATTCGCCATATAGCACAAGTACAAGACCCAAAGATTTGCGAGTCAAAGTTGTACCAGTAATTCATTTCAACAATATTTGTAGAGATTTTGATACTCTATAGCCCAGCTTTCCTTGTTTTGCCTTTGGAGAGTGTCTTGAGGTTTATCAGAGGACGTACTATTGGCCTTCAGTACTTGAAGCTTTGTTTTTGTCAATATCTAATGTTACCGTTATGACATCTTCAATGAGACCAACATTGTTCTGGTTTTAGTTTTGATGGTCATGACGTCGTTGATGAGATCAGCACATAATTTATTCAAACAGCATTTGTCTTGTTTTTTTCATGGTCATGACGTTTTTGTTGAAAACAACTCATCAACAAACAACTGAACAGATATAGATTGCGGTTCATTGTGCCACATACATATTGTACAAGTTCGTTTCTGCATGTCTGGTACCATCAAACAGCTGTACCTACCAGGGGTATACAGGCAACCTTTGTGTCTGGTACCATCAAACAGCTGTACCTACCAGGGGTATACAGGCAACTTTTGTGTCTGGTACCGTCAAACAGCTGTACCTACCAGGGGTATACAGGCAACTTTTGTGTCTGGTACCGTCAAACAGCTGTACCTACCAGGGGTATACAGGCAACTTTTGTGTCTGGTACCGTCAAACAGCTGTACCTACCAGGGGTATACAGGCAACTTTTGTGTCTGGTACCGTCAAACAGCTGTACCTACCAGGGGTATACAGGCAACTTTTGTGTCTGGTACCGTCAAACAGCTGTACCTACCAGGGGTATACAGGCAACTTTTGTGTCTGGTACCGTCAAACAGCTGTACCTACCAGGGGTATACAGGCAACTTTTGTGTCTGGTACCGTCAAACAGCTGTACCTACCAGGGGTATACAGGCAACTTTTGTGTCTGGTACCGTCAAACAGCTGTACCTACCAGGGGTATACAGGCAACTTTTGTGTCTGGTACCGTCAAACAGCTGTACCTACCAGGGGTATACAGGCAACTTTTGTGTCTGGTACCGTCAAACAGCTGTACCTACCAGGGGTATACAGGCAACTTTTGTGTCTGGTACCGTCAAACAGCTGTACCTACCAGGGGTATACAGGCAACTTTTGTGTCTGGTACCGTCAAACAGCTGTACCTACCAGGGGTATACAGGCA
This sequence comes from Mizuhopecten yessoensis, assembly GCF_002113885.1. Lineage (NCBI taxonomy): Eukaryota > Metazoa > Mollusca > Bivalvia > Pectinida > Pectinidae > Mizuhopecten > Mizuhopecten yessoensis. The sequence continues at coordinate 82,012 of NW_018408861.1, read as the reverse complement.
ACTTTTGTGTCTGGTACCATCAAACAGCTGTACCTACCAGGGGTATACAGGCAACTTTTGTGTCTGGTACCATCAAACAGCTGTACCTACCAGGGGTATACAGGCAACTTTTGTGTCTGGTACCATCAAACAGCTGTACCTACCAGGGGTATACAGGCAACTTTTGTGTCTGGTACCATCAAACAGCTGTACCTACCAGGGGTATACAGGCAACTTTTGTGTCTGGTACCATCAAACAGCTGTACCTACCAGGGGTATACAGGCAACTTTTGTGGAATGGCCTTTGATGTAATTGTAATTAGTAAAATAAATTAATTTTACAGGATAATGTCATTAATGAAGGTGATATTGTTTTAGGATCACACTCATATCTCTCTATTGGAAATTTGATGCTATATTGATTTTACTTCAGGATTATAATGATACCTAGAATGTTTGCAAGCTGTTACAACAAAGTGTATAGCTGTAACATGAGATCACATGCATGATGGCAGAGTGTTCAGTTAATGATACTTTTTTCTACGTCTTTTGAATTGTAAATAAAGTTTTAAATAAGGTGAAGTAAGTTTTGAATAGAAAAGATTTTTTTGTATAATGAGATCAATAGTAGTGTATAATTTACTTAATGTACACAGATTTTAATGACTTTTTAGCCCAGATTTTTTCTATCTAGAAATACACGTCAATTTCCTTCAGGTCATATTTGCAAAAGTAATATCGTTTGAACATAAAATGTGTTTGACTGCAATAACACATGAGTTCTTCCCTTGTAAATGATAGGTAATAACGATTCTATCTGTAAAACCTGGCAGCGAATCATGAAAAAAATCTTAATGGAAAACACTAGCGAGAGAAAAAAACACTACCTTGAACAGTGTATTTATTTGGAGATGGATTATTTCCAATTATGAGTTATGAAGATGTAAAAGATTTGAATTAATATCTATACAATGTATAAGTCTCTACTCTGGTCAATGTTTAAGTTTTCACCTTGAATCGTACCTTTAATTGAGGTGTTATAATTAGAAGTGTCCTTGTAATACCTCACAACTTTAATGTTGGAGCTTGTTGTTACAACGATTCCCTTGTATATCTAGGTATGTAGTAGCAGTTACCAGCAATACCTTTAGAAATACTCATCCCATCACTGAATAGAGCTATCTTTATGAGCATTCATCATTATAAACCAAAGTGTTCTTAGAAAATGTCAATATGTGTAGTCCACAAGCTTTGAGAAAAAAGGAGCATTTCGTTTTTTGCTGTGAGTTTGAAGTTTGGGAAGGCATTGTTTAGTACGTTTACTACAGCACTGTTATCAATTTGGTGTCATGTATATTGATAAAAAATGGGAATGTCTTCACTTCATATTCTGACCCTAATTGACTACTTGGTCATGTCACCTGTGGCCAGCACGCATCCACTGTATGGAAACTTATCCTACAAGTGTCCCCTAATCTAGAGCATTGTTGACTCAGATAACCAGGGGACCTCCTGGTATTGTTCTTGATTTAGAAGCTATTTTTCTCCCAGAATTCTCTCTCACAGGGTCACTGTAAACAGTATCACTGGTTAGCTTGTTTCAGCTACTAGTATCTGTCAAAGTAAAACTAGTCAGATCATGGAGAACTGCATAAACTGCATGTGATGGAGTTGAAAGCAATTACCATAAAATAAACATTGTTAAAATGTTTTAAGTAATAACATGAAAATTTTCATTCGAAAAGGAAAGACGAACTATTCATTGAGAATAAACATTTGAATAAGAAGTTCCTGTTGTAAACAGTCGTACAGAACCGATTATCTATAAAAGTGGGCCAGTACAGGGTGTCATTTACACTGTATAGAATTTAGACCACAAAGAAATTATCTCAACTTTTATATGTGAAGAATATTCATTTCTAGCCCACAGAAAATTGTAAATATAGCGAGCATAGGATATGTACAGTGTATGTATCGGTATTCCATTTCAAAAGATTTCAAAAATTAAATTGTTTTGTGGGTAAAATCTGAGAAGTCTCATCCTTTTAGAGGCACTATAGAGATGATTCCCTATAACACACCTAGGCCTTTTCAGAGGAAATCGTTCATCAAGATGATCTTATACCTAGGTATGTGGTGATCTAATTAAATACGTGTGCAAGATTTGATTGTGAAACATATATGTACTGATGTGTCATGATATAAAAATCTTTCAATGGTAAGTAAGGTCGCCTTCAATTTTATGAAATGTGGAATATAAGATTTTGTCTGCATTATATGAATCAGTGTTACATAAATTTTAATTGAATTTGAGATTTGAGGATTTCATGTAAATATATTTCACCCCTGCCAATTACGACCACAGGTCATTTCTTTCAATCATGGTCCAATCAAACATTGACGCTACTGCTCATGAATAGTAAGTTTCCTGTCATTACTAAGTAGAACAAAATGGGAATACTGTAGAAGGATTATGTGTATTGAAATTAGGAGGATACTGTTCATTTTACTTCATTTTGGGACAATGAAGTATCCTTAGACTAGGAGAAGCTGCTAATATTTGTCTGTAAAACTAGGCAAAACAATACGGAGTGACTAGAAATTGTCATTTAGTATGTGTGTAAATGTTATACATTGTTTCTAACAAGTTATTGCTTTTCCAGTGCCCTCGACCTTGTATTATATTCATAAGAATTAATGAATTGCATGCATCAGGAAAATAACTGGAGAGTACACGGTTAACTCCCTTGTCAAAATTACGTGGAGCCACTCCAGCTCTACAGTGACCCCATTTATCAGTAGTCAGGATATTAATTTTGATGTGTAGTTATATAACATGTCTTTCCTGTAGAATTTTGGTATAATTAGTAAGGTGTCATTTTATCTGTATGTATACCAACTACAAATGTACCTGTTACATGTATATAGAAGGGAGGTAATCCAGTAATGCCCTTTAACTACAAAAAGGCAGGCAATTTATGAAATAGAAAAAAAGTGCATATAGATGACATATCTATTCGTAGTTGTTAGCTGTATCTTTTTAAACTTGAACTTGGCGAACTTACTTTATTGGTGTTCAAATGTTGAAAGTGGTGAATTTACTTAATGGAGAACCCTGTCATCATGACACTCTTGAGATTAATGTCCATTTTTACGAGACAAATGATTACAGAAAATTATTTGAAAGATTTTAAATAAAAATAAAATGTACCAATTGGCATGATCACACAATAGATGTGCTGGTGATTTATTGTCAGAAATTTAAAAGCGCAACTTGATGAGAAAATTGTGGTAGAACTCGCTGAGATATGCATCCAATTTTGGCAACCATCATACCAAACATTATCCCAACCAAGATGCATGACAAGGATATTGTCACTACTTCAGGTTTATGACAAGTCGTAAAAACATTGATGTATGTGTGCTGGCCTGGTTAGGCTAGTAAAGTGAAGGTCTTACCTGTAGCAACCAGTAGTAGATACATATTTACTACAGGATATTTTAATATAAGTGAGGTATGTTTTTAAACAAACTAAATGATTAGATGCATCTGTCTCATCCACAACAGAGAGGTTGGGTGGTATAGATACCACAACAGAGAGGTTGGGTTGTATAGATACCACAACAGAGAGGTTGGGTGGTAAAGATTCCACAACAGAGAGGTTGGAGGGTAAAGATACCACAACAGAGAGTTCGGGGGGATAGATACCACAACAGAGAGGTTGGGGGGAAAAGATACCACAACAGAGAGGTCGGGAGGTATAGATACCACAACAGAGAGGTTGGGTTGTATAGATACCACAACAGAGAGGATGGGGGGTAAAGATACCACAACAGAGAGGTTGGGGGGTAAAGATACCACAACAGAGAGGTCGGGTGGGAAAGATACCACAACAGAGAGGTCGGGTGGTATAGATACCACAACAGATAGGTTGGGGGGTATAGATACCACAACAGAGACGTTGGGTGGTAAAGATACCACAACAGACAGGTTGGGGGGTAAAGATACCACAACAGAGGGGTCGGGGGTAAAGATACCACAACAGATAGGTTGGGGGGTATAGATACCACAACAAAGAGGTTGGGGGTAAAGATACCAAAACAGAGAGGATACCACAACAGAGAAACAGAGAGGTTGGGTGGTATCGATACCACAACAGAGAGGTTGGCGGGTAAAGATACCACAACAGAGAGTTCGGGGGTATAGATACCCCAACAGAGAGGTTGGGGGGTAAAGATCCCACAACAGAGAGGTCGGGTGGCATGGATACCAAAACAGATAGGTTGGGTGGTATAGATACCACAACCGAGAGGTTGGGTGGTATAGATCCCACAACAGAGAGGTTGGGGGGGAAAGATACCACAACAGAGAGGATACCACAACAGAGAAACAGAGAGGTTGGGTGGTATGGATACCACAACAGAGAGGTTGAGTGGTAAAGATACCACAACAGACAGGTTGGGGGGTAAAGATACCTCAACAGAGAGGTCGGGGGTAAAGATACTACAACAGAGAGGTTGGGTGGTAAAGATACCACAACAGAGAGGTCGGGGGTAAAGATACCACAACAGAGAGGATATCACAACAGAGAGGTTGGGGGTATAGATACCACAACAGAGAGGTTGGGGGTAAAGATACCACAACAGAGAGGATACCACAACAGAGAGGTTGGGTGGTATAGATACCACAACAGAGAGGTTGGGTGGTATAGATACAACAACAGAGAGGTCGGGTGGTATGGATACCACAACAGATAGGTTGGGTGGTATAGATACCACAACAGATAGGTTGGGTGGAATAGATACCACAACAGAGAGGTTGGGTGGTATGGATACCACAACAGAGAGGTCGGGTGGTAAAGATACCACAACAGAGAGGTTGGGTGGAAAAGATACCACAACAGAGAGGTCGGGTGGTAAAGATACCACAACAGAGAGGGTGGGTGGTATAGATACCACAACAGAGAGGTTGCGTGGTATGGATACCACAACAGAGAGGTCGGGTGGTAAAGATCCCACAACAGAGAGGTTGGGTGGTATAGATACCGCAACAGAGAGGTTGGGTGGTATAGATACCACAACAGATAGGTTGGGTGGTATAGATACCACAACAGATAGGTTGGGGGGTATAGATACCACAACAGAGAGGTCGGGGGGAAAGATACCACAACAGATAGGTTGGGTGGTAAAGATACCACAACAGATAGGTTGGGTGGTAAAGATACCACAACAGATAGGTTGGGTGGTATAGATACCACAACAGAGAGGTTGTGTGGTAAAGATACCACAACAGAGAGGTTGGGTGGAATAGATACCACAACAGAGAGGTTGGGTGGTAAAGGTACCACAACAGAGAGGTTGGGTGGTAAAGATACCACAACAGAGAGGTTGGGTGGTATAGATACCACAACAGATAGGTTGGGTGGTATAGATCATTTGGCATTGATTGCCTTATACCTTTAGCACATAGTATATTTAATGTGATGTTTCTATATTTATCATGCATACTTTAAGGATATCATGCCCTCATTGGACCCTTTTATTTGCTTAATAAAATGTTCAATATTGAATAACACAACCCCACAAGTTGATATATGTAATCACTTTCTCTCATACATTTTTTTTTTTGTATATTACGTAGTATTTTGCACTTGTATAGTTTATAAATGTCTTGAAATGTTTTGTTACTAAGAAGCTGCTGTATTTAGCCAATCAATAGGCTACAGGTCTTAGAAAAAATAAGTGAAAAGGTTGTTGTTAGTTTTAGTTTGCAGGAGTGCTAGAACACAACATTTGTGTAGGACGCGCAAGTATTAACTCATTCACCTCTGAAGACACATTTGAACTCTTCCAATTCAAAGGTTGGAATAGTTCATTATGAAATTTCAGGGGTGAGTGAGTACCGGTAAATGGCAATTCAAGGGTCAGAGAGGTCAAGGTTGATGGAATAAAGTACCTATGTTATGATTTTAAAGTAAATAAATTAATCATGAAATTTGGAACCAAAATTACTGTAAATGCTTGATTTAACAGTAAATGTTGCACAGAATATATTTGTAGATGGACAACTCCTTAACTAATAAATAATGCATACTTTCTGTAAAGATTTAGAAATGGTTCTACAGGTTTTAGATTTACATATTGAGGACATTATTATTGTGGTCTTCAACAGAATACAGAAAGTTATGGGTTAGGTAAGCTCGGGAGACTCATCTATCTTGTTGGACGAGGATGTACGCAATGTCACCCCAATACGGTTTTACAGATTTGGCCTCTAGATAAATCGTATACAAACGAGAATGCACTGGAGATCCCCGTTCAGGGAGATAGGAAATGCAGATACAACTGGTCTATCAAAAGGAGGCCAAATGGCTCATCATTTTGTGAAAAGTAACATTAAAACTGGGAGATATTTGTTTGAATTTTGTGGTATTTATAACTTGGTCATTGTGTTTGTCTTGACAGGCAGAACACATGATAATTTTCATGCTGAATGATAATTATTGCAGCGCATTTACGATTATAATTTAAATATTTAAAAATCAATCCCTTTTTATTATCTGGACCAAAATTAGCATTTTGTACGAGGTAACATTAGAAGTAATTTTCTATCATAGAAAAAAAGATAATTCTACAGAGGAAATTATTTGTCACTTTTTCTACAAACTTTGGTATAAGTACCTCCAACCTGTTACACCTGAGAGGGAAACCTTACTCAGGGGGAGGGGTAATAGCTTACATGTCTGTCTATAAACCTATCTCTATCACCGCCCTGATTGTCCTGGAGAGCTAGCTCCTCACACTAATTGGCTTCTGTATACAATCTGTACATAGTGTGCTAATGCTTGCCACATGGTAGGTATATAAACCAAGATCTACACAGCTGATGAGCAAAAATCTCAGTTACTGGGGCTATTGTAAAATGACCTGCCAGAGAGGATTATTTGGGCCAGTAGAGCAATGTTTTGTAGTTATTGCATGTGTATATGTTTCTAACTTGAAATATGCATTGGTTTTTTTAGGATGTTTCTGTCTTGCATAAAATTGGCCTAACAGATCTTTTACATGTGTACTAAGTAGCAAACACAAACACAGTTGAGTTCTACACCTGATTCAATTTTGTTGGTCCTCTATGTCATGGCGTCAAGTAAAAAGCCTGTCCCCAAAATATCTTGTGAATGCCTGGTTATATTTGCAACATAATATGATAACATTGAGTTCTACACCTATTTGTATTAGATTTCGGTGGTTATTGGTCAAGGATAAAGGGTCAAGATTTATTACACTATTTCAGATACAGATATATAATGTGTGGCAGTTATTACCAGGATTTGAAAGGGCAGGTATAGTTTCAGGACATAAATGCCTTCTTAACCCCACTCTGTATAACCCTCAACAGTGATATAGTAGATCACTATAAATCATAATTTATCATTACAAGGTCCACTTATCCTGCTTCTGTAGGTCTTTGTGTACATTTGAGTTTTATTGTGGGTCAATCAGATTTTACTTGAACTTTTGTGTTAATGGTGACCAAGGGTGACATGGTTATCTGTCTCTGGTCTTTAAAACCCTAACCCCACTCCTAGTGGTGACGACCACAACTTAAAACTGTCAGCGATCAACCAACCATAAGAAAATGGAAATTGGAAAAGACAGTTTCCCTTTCTCTTGAATCTTTGACCTTTGTTGACCCCTACAGATGCTCTGACCCCTGTCAGTGTAAAGAGTATTTATGGGGCCAGTGGGCAGTCTTAGCTGTTAAATACATCAGATGACCCCAGGAATCCAAATTGTAGGGTCCACTTCATGGAGAACTCTACACAGAGAGTAAATGACCCTTGTGATCCTGTGTTATGTGTTGGTATAGTATGATGATCTGACCACAGGGGCCTTCACTTGAGTACACTAGGAATATTCAGGTTTTGGCTGCTGAGAGGTCCATCGGTACAATGATACAGCATAGGGAGTCTCCGTACAATGATACAGCACAGGGAGTCTCTGGGTTTGAAACTGCCATCATATGATGTAGAAGTGGAGTTACATCAGGAACAGTCAATTCTCCAGGGATCTAGTGTCCATTTCTATATAGGAAGCAATTATGGCATTGATGTGTTACAGTAATTTAGTGTATTATTTTCTTTGTGGAGATGACTATTAAACTGGGAAGAATAATAATAATTTACTTGATTTATTACAAAAAGTGCTGTTACATATGTATTGTTTCAGAAAAAATTGTATTGTAACTAGGGTTTGCTGGTACATAGGGCAACTTAGTTGTGTTACACCTCTATACAAAATAAGATAACTAAAAATGATTGTGTAGATATTGTTTATGTTGAGGCACTTCACTTGATGAAAGTGTCAATTGCCAGTGTAAAATTTATGATTTACTGCTGGTCTGGTATTATATGTTTTGTATGTGACGCATCAGAAAATAAAAAGCAGTCTGAATTGGGAAGTCAACATCCATCTTTTTACATTTTACTTGTACCAGTAAGTGTCGATCAAGGATATGTCTGAAATAAAACAGTTGAATTCTCAGCATTACTGGTTATATGACTGCTCATTTGATCAGCAGCAGCCTGAGTGTGTTATCTGTAACATCTGTTAACAGGCCAGGCACTGGTGTCATATCAGGGACAGATGTAACCCCTCCCTCCTTATCTATCCTCAGCCTACATAGAATCTCGGGACAAAGTCAAAAGGGAGTTGAACATGGGGAAAAGATTTAAAATGGTGTATTTCTTCATCCGACAACGCTATACTAGTCCAGCTGCTGCTGTTGATGACAAAACCATCTGGTTCACTGTGTTCTAGACTTGCCTAGATGGTATCCTGATCTTTTAAGCTCTTATCCAGACATGCTTTCTCATATATCAATCTTACCGTGGAATACCTACAGACTTAACATTTAGACGCCATGACATGTATCTTGGGGCTTGGGCTTTTCTGCAGATCTTACATATAAAGTCTCCCCTGTATCTGGGGGGCTGTGACTTAGAAGATGCATTGTGATTAATCTCGGTATTTCATCTCTCCAGACAGCAATGCTAGAATTGGAGATATACCTGATTTATATACACCAGTAGTTGAAATAAAAACAAACTAAAAATACAACTAGTCTTTGAATAAAATTTGATAGAGATTTATTGCAGAAATTCATCCTCATTTCCTCCTGTTCTGACTAAATGGCTCCTAGGAGATTTTTTCCTTGTGCTCAGTCTTCAAAATGGTTCTTTTCCATAATCAATGTGCCATATTAATGAGTTGTTGTAAAAACTCTGTGGTTGGTTTCTATAAATCTGTTGTACATATGTGGTAGGGTCCAGGTAGAACTGATCAACTTCCACTGCAGTTTGGTTATCTCTGATCAGAGGAAAGTCGAGAAATCTTTTAGAGTTGATACATCTATTGTTTTGTTTGTGCTGCCAATGTTTATAGTATAACCCATGGTGAGGGCGGCTCAGCTTGTGTCTGAGTGTTGACATGTAACATCCCCCAGCCTGTCTGTGGCAGCTAGGAAAGCTTGACCCCCTCTCAGCATCTGGACCAGCTCAACCTCCCCTCCCCAGTGTGGTGGGGAGCTGGAGGAGGTATCTCTATTTCCTGGTCCTCCTAGAACCAAGGATTACAGTACTCTATCAACCCCAGAATATAGGCCACACAGTATCTGTAATCTCAGATATTTACATATTTGAGGCGATGGATGTGTACTTGTACAAAATGAACTACCAGTATACATGTATATTATATCAAATCACATTGTGTGTACCATTTCCCTTCATGTTTGTGTACTTGCTTACGAAAGAAACATGTCATATCTGGATTCAGTTTCAAAGATGAAGAGTTATGATGATGTCTCATTTCAATTAATAGAATATGATGGATATGTGCATATTTTGAAAATGTTTTTCTGGACTTGGAGGTTTTGAGGGAGATTGGTGTTGATCAGGAAGGAATCTATATTGTGGTTGATCATCAAGGTGATTGATCATGGATCAGCAAAGCTGTCACCCTTGACTGATTCACCAGTGTCCATCATGCATGAGTGATAATATAATGACATAATTAGGCCATGATTGAAATGATTGGGCAATGAAGCTTTAGGCTGTGAACCCCAGCTTATGTGAAACAGGTTGGAAATTTAATGTTCACCTACGATCAGGACCTCCCAATATCGAGGTCTTGACCTAGAGAAATGCCAGGAGGCCTGTTCCAGTACTGTGTGTGATATGACAGGGGTGTATTTCCTTCCCTGCATACCAAGTATCACACATATGTTTGAATGGGGGCAGATAAAGAAACAGGTGGACTTAATCTACAGGTTTAGTGTTTGTTTAACCTGGCCTATTATGGATGCTAGATCTTTCTCCAGAAACCCCGTACAGCTAAAGGGCCACAAGATTACACATCTAGAGGATCTGACAGATACATTGCCCATCACTACATGAGATGTGATGTGTGATGTGTGATGAAAGGCATGTACATAAACCAGGGGGGGGGGGGGGGGGGTATTAAATTTATGAGCACATTGACATAGGTGTCATTTAGATCTGTATAACATACAGAGCACATTGACATAGGTGTCATTTAGATCTGTATAACATACAGTATTCATAAAGGTCGTTTTCCATTGGAGTATCATGAAAAAGCAAATTCCTCTATTGAAACACAGGCACTTTAGCCATCTGGCCAGGGGTCACAGTCCCTTCATGCATCCATTATTTTATAATACTTGTTGTTCAGTTATCAAGATCCAGTATATACATTAGTCAACAGAGCTGTTGGTACAGACTATAAAAAATGGCTATTAAAATCCTGGCTGTTTTATATATATTACTATAAGAATCCCAAGTCTGACACAGTTGAATAGAGTGCTCCCTGAGGTGTACAGTTGTTTTGTACAATATGCTGGTATATATATATATATATACCCAACACAAAATAATTATAAGTAGACATGCAATTTCTGACAATCAGGAAATGATCTCCTTAATTAATTTGTGAGCTAAACATGTCTGTTCCATCATAAATCATATTTACCTAAACATAGTAAATCACCAGAGTTTGAACAAGACTTACAGATAAAAAGTGTGTATGTTGTTCATCTTTCTCACATACTCAGTAGACAAGAAAGCCATTGGGAGGTGTTAAATAGTCATGGTTAGACTAACTGTTACATCCACAGAATCAGTCCGAGAGGATGCAGTGATACCTTGTGGCTGAAGGGTACATTATGTTTATTGTGTATTAAAAATATTGGCACCATTTGGTAGAATGTCACAAGTTGGCATGCTTTATGCCTATCAACACCGACAGTCAGCACCAGTATCCAAGATAAATACATCAAACATGCAGGAGGAAGGTGTATTGATGCGTTGTCTATCATACTTGTACTTACATACGGGACAGAAATGTTTGTAGCCTTGTTGATGTAAACAACGACATTCACCATACAAACATGCAACAACTGGCAGCCATGCTTGTTTTTCAATGGAGGGTACAATGACCTACAGATGGGAGTTTGTTGACGTTCAGTAGCTTTACATTCTGTGTAGGATTCTGGTGACTTATATGTACATTGGACCAATGTCCATGAAGTCGGTGCCAATACAAAACTACTTTTCTGGATACCTACTCATACTTTCAGACTTCATCATGCTCTGAGCAAACTTTTGTTTTTTTTTCATGGGGGAGAAAACATTTTGTGGCTGAATCTTAGGAATGGGTAAAAAAAGCAATAAATCCCCCCCAGCTTGACAAAATGAGTGTAAAAGGCCATCATAGTTTAAGCTGTTCTCTAGGCCATAATATTTGTACTTGAGGAAAAAGCATGATGCATAAGATGTGTATGTTTCTGATTGTAGCTTTACCAATCCTATTTTTGACATATTACGCTTAAAGTTTTGGACACAAGAGTCAAGCAAGCAGTGTTAAAGTCAAAATCCTTGGTTTATATGTATAGCCAAAGAAAATATGTGATGAAATATAATCTTTTCCTAGATGGTGAAACTAGAAACCAACAATATTTGTAATGTCCTACTACTATACAGTAGATATTAAATAACCACTAAACAGTTCATACAACAAATATACAGTAGATATAACTACTGCTTAGTAAATATAACACTTTACAACAAATATACAGTAGATATAACTACTGCTAAGTAAATATAACACTATACAACAAATATACAGTAGATATAACTACTGCTTAGTAAACATAACACTATACAACAAATATACAGTAGATATAACTACTGCATAGTAAATATAACACTATACAACAAATATACAGTAGATATAACTACTGCTTAGTAAATATAACACTTTACAACAAATATACAATAGATATAACTACTGCGTAGTAAATATAACACTTTACAACAAATACACAGTAGATATAACAACTGCATAGTAAATATAACACTATACAACAAATATACAGTAGATATAACTACTGCGTAGTAAATATAATACTAGGCCAAAAAAATATACAGTAGATATAACTACTGCGTAGTAAATATAATACTATGCCAAAAAAATATAGAGTAGATAAAATATACTGTTAATTGGTTTCTCTATAGACATGTAGGCACTGAAACCGTGGACAAAAAACCTCTTGCTCCTGCATGTGATTGGTGTGTTAATGTTATGAGGGACATGTGGCAACACTACTATACCAAGCATATAGACAGTTGTTGATGCACAGGAACATCCCACGGTGGCAGCAGTTGTGTTGCCTCTGGTCCCTCTGCATAAACAGTTGCAGATTGAGGGTGGCCATTGTTCCATATACATTTACAGTGGCAGAGGGTGGCCATGGATTCCACACAGGTATTGTGATCTGTTCTGTGTCACATGTTCCCTTAATCCTTCCCCCCCCCCCCCCGATATTTGCTTGTCCTCTTTTCCTTCCCGAGGGTATCGCCTGACCCGTTCCCGAGGGTATCGCCTGACCCGTTCCCGAGGGTATCACCTGTCCTCTGTGTAAACTTTCTGTGTATCAGTCTAACACTACGTTTTAAATCTTGCACTTGTAAGGCGTCTGTTTCAAGGACATTTGTCAGGCTGACGGCAAGAAAAAACATCCAAAACACTTGACATCTATCTAGTGCAAACGTTTCAAGGGGAAAGGTTTGAAATTATGTACAATGTGTGAAAGTTTCAAGTATCCTACGCGCCACGTGCTGCAATTAAACGTATCATTAACTCTGTGGTAGTTTTTTTCTTTAAAAAAAAAAAAAAAAAAATGGGAATTGTTTGGTTTGACGTATCAGTGTCACTAATTAATTGTCATCCTTTTCAGGAGATCAATCACATATCATTGAAAACAGCGACCTGGACAAGCAAAAGTCTAGGGCTGTAATTGATTTGTAGATTTCTAGTCTTAAACATCGACATGCTCTCAAAGATTCACTATTGCCTGTTGTGTGGGTGTTGCTGGTAATCGTTTCTTTTCAGGAAGCAGTCATGAACTGTCTGCCCTGTATTTTTGTAAAACCTTGTTTCCACCTTTAGTAAGTCTTGGGATTAGTTTCCAGCCTTGATAGAATACTGTTAAAAGCAAAGTAACATACACATGTACATTGTAAATTCCTATTGACTTGTTTACAGAGTTAGAGGATGCATGTACCAGAATTAACGGGCCTCCAGACTGTATCTATAGGCTATAAGTATAACACACTTCAGATGCTGGATCTGGCTCATAGGATAGAGGCATCTCGCCAGATATTAGTTAATGGTCATTCTGAGTCGGGCTGACTGCTTAATTACAGAACAACAGAGCTGCATGATCAATCTCACACATTTTGACATACTGAGAAAATTGCATCGTGTTCATAATCCCAAGATTCCTGTTCTGTGTAAGATGGATGGATAAACTAACAACAGGTGCCTATCCTCAAATGAGTCCTAGGTCTCACCCCATGATACTTGTACTGGCTGAAATTACATGTATTATGCTTTCTTGTAGAATAAAATACAAAACACAGGTGATGCTATTTCAATCACATGATGAGATATAATGTACAAAGGTGATATATTATCTACACAAGAGATATAATGTTTGGAGGGGGAGATAAATTTACACAGTGGGGATAAAAAAATGGTACACACAGAAGAGATACAATATTTACCAAAAGAGGACATTATCTGGCACATCCAAACATAACAGCTTGTTATGTTGTTATTTTCAATCAGCCTACAAAAGCAGCTGTTTATAGCTGGATCATATTAATAAGCTATTTAAAATGTTAATTATTACATATAAAATATTTTTGAATCCCCGGGCAATTAATGATGTGATATACATGAACAGATCATAGTAAGCTAATTCGTAAAAGGACCACTGTCCAGATTGCCCTCAGTCCTTAGCTGGCCATCAACATGGTCAAGGTGACTCAGGTCATTGTGACATGAGTCTGACAGATACCCTCTGATAGATCTGACCAATAGCTCTGACCAATACCTGCACCATGTAGTCTCCAGGCTACAGGTGTCAGTCACTTGTCTTGTTTGTAGTACTCTAGTGACACCTGTCTGGTGAGGGTCAGTACTTAAGTAGACCAGAATCATCCTGTTGTCTGTTCAGGTGTGATTAGATTATCTTAAATTGATGATGGCAAAAGCTAGAATAGCTGTACCAGTGTGACTAGATTATCTTCATTGATGATGACAAAGCTAGGATATCTGTACATGTGTGACTAGATTATCTGCACTGATGATGACAAAGCTAGGATATCTGTACAGGTGTGACTAGATTATCTTCACTGATGATGACAAAGCTATGATATCTGTACAGGTGTGACTAGATTATCTTCACTGCTGATGACAAAGCTAGGATACCAATACAGGTGTGACTAGATTATCTGCACTGATGATGACAAAGCTAGGATATCTGTACATGTGTGACTAGATTATCTGCACTGATGATGACAAAGCTAGGATATCTGTACATGTGTGACTAGATTATCTGCACTGATGATGACAAAGCTAGGATATCTGTACAGGTGTGACTAGATTATCTGCACTGATGATGACAAAGCTAGGATATCTGTACAGGTGTGACTACATTATCTTCACTGATGATGACAAAGCTAGGATATCTGTACAGGTGTATACAATATTACTGTCTTCTATGGTCCCCTTATACTAAATTAACCATTTGTTAATTGTTTTATTTCATTATGTTTTAATAATCATGAAAACATAAAAGGAAATTTTACAGTATGTTAGCAGAAAGTGGATGGCATATACGTTGACGAGAGTCGAGTTTCTGTTATGTTGAGAATATTGGGATGTAGCTGTAGTCCCACCACCTATGAAACTGCTTCTGTTGTTATCAGTCTTGTGTCTCACCAGCTAACAATTGATGTTCATCTGTGGAACAGAATATAAAAACCAACAAAGCTTTACATTTTGTGTTAACAGGTACTGTAGAATTGTATGTGTATTGTACAAGGTAGAATAACTTGTTTCTCTGAAAACCTCCTGAATGTTATGTACAAAGTAATTTAGGTGGTTGTGATCTGCTATTTCAATTTCAAGATGACATCATCATTCATGGTTGTATAAAGATTGTCAATTGTCATAAATATTGCTTATATTTTAATGGAATTTTTTCCAATGGGTAGCTAGCTATGCAGAATGTGTTCATTTTAATAGGCTGTGTTCTGAAACAGCATATGTCAACACTAAACTGCTTGTAATTGCTTAACAAAAATAAAATTTGGTAGCAGTTGCAATTGTAGTTTAAACATATTTTATTGTACAAATATACATATCAGATAGGTGTGAATCTACTCAATGGAGAAAGGGTTCCATTTTGTTTTTAGAATTGAAGTTGCTCTTGGCCAGTGTACAGCAGCATAATACTTCATATTTTGCATATTTTCAAACTGCATTATTGTACGAAAAAAAACATTGGTACACTTATTTTCAGGACCTCCTGTACAAGAACATTAACATTTCATAATGTAGGTAAAACATAATACCTTAATGTATCCTTGCACTCGACAGGCTGTATGTAGCTAGATAGTCAAATCATATCTCATTTCCTCATCTAACTTTTGGCAGGAAATATTAAATATGACATGAAATTTTATGATAAATATGAAAGATAAGTAGGCAAGGAATAAAAAAAGCACACATTTTGGCCTTATATCTTGAGGTATTTATTAGATAAAAAGTATATAATTACAGCTTTGCTATACAGGTTTGTGATTAATAAAGCTAGGATTAAGGATCATGCTTATAGTGTTAGACATAATTTATCCTCTCAGTTTGAAATCTACCTGGGATTTTCAATTAAAAATGTAAAACTGGTATGTTTATATCACACATGTTCATCATGTGCTTGTCAGCATGGACTACATCTAAATTCATGGACTTAGTCAGCTGCTGATAGTGTTCTATATAATTTCATTACTTGCTCTATCCCCTGAAGACGTCTAGTAATCATGATCTGGTGTTTTAAAGAATTATGTAGGAGAGGATTTCTTTCAGATCTTGATCTTTCTTCTTTTTATAATTGATTTATCACATAATTTCTAAGGTAATTCTTTTAAATCAGTAGTATTAAATCATAGACCTGGAACCAATTAGGTAGGAATCTGGTCCTACCTGTTCAAGGTCAAAGCAAAGACTTCGATTGGTTTATTGTAGGGTATCCTACATGTACTTGTTCAAGGTCAAAGTAACATATAAGCCTTAATTGGAATCCAATCCTACTTCAAGGTCAAGGTAAAAATCTTGATTCAATTTTATTTGAATCTGATACAATTTGTTCAAGGTCATCAGAGTATAGACCTTGACAGGAATATTATCCTACCTGTTCAAGGTAAAAGTATAGACCTTCAAAGGAATAATATTCTACCTGTTCAAGGTCAAAGTATTGGCCTTCATGAGAAATTAATTGTACTTGGTCAGGTCAATGAATAGGCCTACATAGGAGTTAAATTCTAGGGTCAGTGTATATATAGGCCTTCATTGAATTCACACCTGTCCTGTGTAATGAAACCTCTGCAGGCTATTGCAGTAGGTTTATTAGAGGTTGACCATCTGTGAAGGTGTCATCTCATGAAAGTTTGAAAGGTTTTTGGCCGATACTGATATGCATTGGAACATGGCAGGTAATGACCTCTATTTGACCTCTAACTGACCAATACCAGCTGGTACACTGCAATTAAAGCCTTTATGCTCTGTGGTCAACCTGACAAGGTGTGGACTTCATTGTCAGTTCTGGGGACAAAATACTGGACATTAAGTGACCACACATGAGGTCATAACTTATAAAGAATATGACAGTAGTTTAGATTTCTGTTTGTATGGAGGTCAAGGTCAAAGAAACACAACGTAGAAGTATGTTAAAGTTTGTCATGTCACAACCGAATCACAGAAGGTTTGGTATAAGGAGGTGATCATAAAGTTCTAATGTACACTACACTTAATCATTCTAATCAATTGAATGTAATCCTTATGATCTGAATGGTAACATTTCAGGTACAAATAGTCTGGACTATCTCTCTTGGTCCATCCTTTTACTACCGAAGCACATGTTCATGTTCTATATTTTCTTATTTCATCATATTTATCAAGTTCAAGGCAAAACACATTTAAGTGTAATAAAAACAAACACAGCTACCAGATACATCTAATAAGACAGCTAATGGTTAAATCTACCAGATACATCTAATAAGACAGCTAATGGTTAAATATACCAGATACATCTTATGAGACAGCTAATGGTTAAATCTCCCAGATACATCTAATGAGGCAGCTAATGGTTAAAGCTACCAAATACATCTATGAGGTAGCTAATGGTTAAATCTACCAGATACATCTAATAGGGCAGCTAATGGTTAAAGCTACCAGATACATCTAATGAGGTAGCTAATGGTTAAATCTACCAGATACATCTAATGAGGTAGCTAATGGTTAAATCTCCCAGATACATCTAATAAGGCAGCTAATGGTTAAATCTACCCGATACATCTAATAGGGCAGCTAATGGTAAAATCTACCAGATACATCTAATAAGGCAGCTAATGGTGAAATCTACCCGATACATCTAATAGGGCAGCTAATGGTTAAATCTACCAAATACATCTAATAAGGCAGCTAATGGTTAAAGCTACCAGATACATCTAATAGGGCAGCTAATGGATAAATCTACCCGATACATCTAATAGGGCAGCTAATGGTTAAATCTACCAAATACATCTAATAAGGTAGCTAATGGTTAAATCTACCAGATACATCTCATGAGGTAGCTAATGGTTAAAGCTCCCAGATACTTCTAATAAGACAGCTAATGGTTAAATCTACTAGATACTTCTAATAAGGTAGCTAATGGTTAAAGCTACCAGATACATCTAATAGGGCAGCTAATGGGTAAATCTACCAGATACATCTAATAAGGCAGCTAATGGTTAAATCTACCAGATACATCTAATGAGGTAGCTAATGGTTAAAGCTCCCAGATACATCTAATAAGACAGCTAATGGTTAAATCTACTAGATACATCTAATAAGGTAGCTAATGGTTAAAGCTACCAGATACATCTAATAGGGCAGCTAATGGTTAAATCTACCAGATACATCTAATGAGGTAGCTAATGGTAAAATCTACCAGATACATCTAATAAGGTAGCTAATGGTTAAGTCTACCAGATACATCTAATGAGGTAGCTAATGGTAAAATCTACCGGATACATCTAATAAGACAGCTAATAGTTAAATCTACTAGATACATCTAATGAGGCAGCTTATGGTTAAAAAGAAAATGAGGTTATTAATTATTGATAATTTGTGATCTCAGATTGTTTATATACGGAAGACACTGTTTGAAGATGCCAAAAATGGAAATATATAACTAGTAATAAGAAGTGGAATAAGTCTATAAACACTTTGATAATTGGCTATACTAATTGAGGTTAAATATGTTGTGAACATTTACTATTATATATATATATGCTGCCTATCATTTGAGTCTAGAGAGATGGATATGAAAATACGTATCAAAACTTAAGCTTTAGAACTCAGATTTCATTGCTGTACATCTAGTATAAAGAGAAATCCATTGACAATGACTACGTGGAATTTCATATATCATTCCCACAATTTGCTTATATAATCATTAATGACTTCCTTCACAGGTGAGAACAAACCTGAGAGCTGAAATGTGATGACTTGACTACATATGATTACAGTCAAAAAATAGAAAAAGTTTCTATACTCTATTCTTTTCAGAATATGGGACCTTAGACTCACATGTAATATCCCTAGAAAACTAATGATTTTTGGAGTTAAATTTCATGTTGAGGAAATGATTTTCAACCTCCATTTAATACCGATTGACACTGTTTAGAGTTTACCCCACGTATGTGTGTTTGTTAACAATATTGACAGATGACACTCCCCTGAAAAAACGCCAATAAATATGTTTTTGGATACATACAGGTGTAACTCTATATAGGAAAAGATAAAATTTCATCTATTGTATGGTCTGGAATTTCATCTGACAGATCAAATGGCTGTATTCAGAGGATACATGGGTGACTGTAGGACGGGCAGAACTGAGCTGTTTCACTTTGAAAGGTCACCCTGACCCAAAAATTAAATCTAAAGGACAAATTATAAAATACCACAGGATTGAGATAGTAGTCAAATTAAAGTGTGTCAAGTTTTACTGGGTCGATTGGAGGGAGCACCTGTTACGTGGTCATATTTGTGTGTTATATAAGTCATTCCATTTTATCCATTGATGATACCCTAGGAAGAGTCTTTGAAATATATAGTGAAGACAAACGTTATATAAAGTCAGTACAGCGCTCCGTACATGAAAATATATTTTATTTTATCAAATGCTGTGAAACATGTACGAAAGTTTGTTATAAAGTATGTTTGTCAAATGGACAAAAATGTTTCACTGTAAAATTGATGATTATCTTTACAACATTTAAGGTGTCCAGCTATTTTGTTCGTAAGTTAGTAATGTATGGTGTCCATGAACATATGTCAATTGTTTTCCAGATTTTGCTGATAAAATATTCTTAAGAAAAAAATGTTTGTAAAAATGGGGATTCAAACTGGTTGGTATACATTTACAACTTTGGGTGTATGTTGAGCCTCGTATACATACAGTGTGTCTAATAAGGTATAGTATTTAGGCATGTATAGGGTGGGTGGCTTGCTGGGTTGCGTGACCTGATGTTGTTTTGTGGGGACAGATAGATAATCACACCATTATGTACCTGTATACCTACAATCTCCGGGGGTAATGGGGCGCAATCTTTGTTTTTAAGGTGTGTTACTTCATTTTCGTTTTGTATGGAAAACACAAACAGGTCCTGGTCAGGTGCCATAGTGTACAAGCCTGTGGCTACTGGTACCTGTTCTGGGACCTTTCTGGAGCTCGAGTCACTGTGTAGGATAGTGTACATATATCAGGCCTATGAGCAATCTGTAGGCAATTTCACGAGAAATAAACTGCAACGATGCAGTATTTATATAACTCCAGTTCATTCAGTGAACCTTCTCTGAACTGTTTCTTTAGTTTCAAATGTGGCTTTAACGTTTTGAGGCAAATGCAGCATTCATACTGGAGAAGAGGACCATTCTTTTTCTGTTGAAGTAGTGCTACCTTTCTGATACAAAATCTGTTAACTGATGTAAAACTGTATAAATTTAAACCATATACCACTACAGGACTGATCCTATAATTTATAATGAAAAAAATCATAGCATGGAATTTGAATATAACTACATATTCTGAAGGAAAAGTTTCGTTGTCATGGTTTTTGAACTGGATAGCTATCAATATAAAGCATTTAACTTTGTTTTTTATGTACAGAATAAACATTTTAAAGTCGATTTGAAGGTATGGGAAACTGTCCCCTGCAGTGACCTGTAGGTAAAGCTGTTCCAGATGAGAGGCAACTGACATAGTTGTGAGGTGATTTTCTGTTGACAATTTTACGCATTATAGGACAGACACATATGGCTGCCATTTTGTATTTGTATTGTTGATTTCCGTGAGAATGGGTTCATGCAGATCGATCAGCCAACAGGACAGAGAACAGCTCCTGAATCTGACACTGTAAAACTGCGAGATCATTTCCTGTGGAAAGAGAGATGTGTCATTTACCTGTTTGACAGTAGAATTGATGAGGTACAAGGGGGCACCTGTTGATTAAAAATAGCTGTAGGAATCCAGTGATTGTTTTATTGGTAGCTTCCATCTCCCCTTAGAAAATGTGTGAAAAAAGATGTTTTTTTGTCACCTAATTGGTGGTGTTGATGAACACACTAATTGATGGTGATAGGTTTATCTGTGGATCTAGAGGAACAGGTGACTTTTTTATACTGACCTGATGGTAAAGTAGTAGGGGAAGCCATTTTGTAGGGCATAATTTTCCTGATTGTTTTACAACCCACAGAGATTGGCTGTTTTCTTGGTTGAACATCATATGATGGCCTGAAGATTGCAAATGAGCCTCTTGTCAATTTAATGGTGTAAATCACTGATGCTTTGATGAAGCTATGGACACGAGCGGTACAAGATGTTTCCCAGACCGGTTTTGGTCCTAAAACAGACTCTTTTCGGTTTGAGCAAAAACCAATTTCTTCACATTTAAATTTGACATTTTTTAACAAGTATTTAACTGAAACTATTAGAGTCATAAAGAAGCCAAAGACATCAGGATCTATTTAGTTAGGATAAATATCTGTTACAGAAATTCTGGTAACATCTCAGTCTATGTGTAGAGTTTTCTGATAGGTATGGGCCTTATACAGAAGTTGATATTAAACAAACAAGGAATATAGTGACACTATCTGACATCAGTGTGCATGTAATTTACATATCTCACAGCTAGGACACTTAATTCACCACAGAATCAATCTGTCCCTTAGACAGTGAGGTTCTACACACACACGTTAGAACATTCTCCCCTGACTTACTTATGCATAAAAGATTGTGGCTAAGGATTGGCATGTTTATACAATTCAGGATTTAAATTTAAAGATGATGAATTACATTGATTTTTTATGTAAATTGAGTGTTTTAATTCCCATTCAGTATTCATAATCTTGAAACGTATAGCTGTCGCTTTTATTTCAGACAGCGTATACAACATGCAAGGTGTATGTAAATATTGTAAATTATCAATAAATCCTTTACCTACATATTACACAGCATTAAAAATTGGACAATTTCCAGGGCACACTTCTGAAGTCAGACTGATGAATGAAATTGTCACCAAAGTTCCACTTCACACATAACGTGGTGAATGGCTCTGCTGATATTTACAAACGGAGCGTCTTTTCACAGTGATTGTTATAGATTTCTAGCCTTCAGTTGTAGTTATACCAGGGTATATCTCTGGTTTGTATAGGGGTCAAGAGCAACCAACCTCGACTTCATTAGAGCATTTCATTTTGTTAGCATTATCAACATAATTACCAGGTTAGGTGAATAAAGAACCTGTTCGCCGTCTATTAATCCACTATATTTAGCGCTCTTCAATATGGCAGCTACAAGATAAAATCTTTCCAATAAGGTTAATTGTGATTTGAGATAAAGTTTTTTGTGAGATCTGTTGGTGTTTGAGGTGAATGCCTTAACTATCAGCCTAACTAACAAAGCAATGTGATAGGTTACCACAGGAGTTAACGTTAGCCGAGGGTAAATCTGTTATTTAATTACATGTAATATTAATGTAAGCATCACTTGATTGTATTTGGTCAACCTGATGGCTTCATCTTATCATAATCTGTTTTGTTTGAAAAAAAAAACTGTTTTATAATTTGTTGATCAGAGATGGTTGAATTGCTTCTACTAACTAAGAGCCATAGGAGTTAAAGTATTATGTATTGTGAAATTCAAAACCCTATTTGATGACACAGTAATAAAGCTACATTGCTCTTTGATTAATTATAAAGATTTTTTTTTAATTAATTGAAAAATACCTAAATATGGTTAGGAACATTTGAATGTTAATCAAGACCAGGTTTGAAAAAAATGCAAAATGGGATTTGTTATTTCTATCGTCCTCTGAGAGAGCACTTTTCATTGACTGGTTTGAATGTTGTATATATGAATACTTTGTACTGTGATTGTCATTGTATAGTTTTAATATCTACAACAGTATAAAGAGCTGTGTAACAGGCCATGAATTTTAAAAATCAGGGTCATGACGGCCGTTTACAGTTAAGATCTTTATGCCATTTGAGTTTTAGCTTGGGGACCTGGGAAAGATATAAATATCGCCAAACATTTTTAGATATGTATATCTGACAATGGGTGACAACGTAAAGCCATTCACTGGTGATTAATGACCGGCGAGCAGCCATTGGACTGGTATGATATTCCATATGGGGCTCTACAAATACTCTGTTAAAGTATTAAAAAACAGATAACCGTTTGATAAAACATTTAAAACCAGCCTGTTTACCTACAGTTGTGGCCAGTTATAGCACAATAATACATATAATACATGTTGTATATAATGTACATATTTTAATATGCTTGACCAATTTTATGGGAGACGAGTCTTTGACTCAATATGTGATCAAGTTTAAAAAAAGACTACTATTATTATTATTATTATTATAATATAAGTTTGTCTTTGTGATGACATCATATTTGGTTTAGTAATTACTATGTTGGTTTCCTTAGATTTATTTTGATAGTAATACAAACAGGACGCATAACATTTTAATTTTAACTTTACAACCTTGTTAACTTTGTACAAAATAGCATCTTGAGGTCATGACCCAATAACCTTAATTGCATGAAAAGCATTGGTTAGACCAGTGATGTAATATGTAACTGTAAGCTGACACCATCCTAAACATTGCAAATGGGGAAGTAATGTCTGCTCCCGATGTCCCCCTCCCGATGTCCCCCTCCCAACATTCTTCCAGTCTCATTCTACACCATCGTTTCCATGGCAATGCATGTTTAATATTGGCTGACTTGGGGTTTCTCTGCAAGGAAAAAGAATGTCGTGTATTATAGAAGTATAAGTTTAAGTTTTTGTACATTTTTGATGAAATTTCATTAGAATGGGATAATTTATCTATTTGTATATTCTTTCACATGTCAAAGAGATAATGTACAGTATTTCATGTTTCTAAAATCTGAAATGCCTCCTGTGTCAACCCTGAAGAAACTCTGGAACTAACCCTGACATGATCATGATCACACTGAATAATTCAGTTATAATGGAGAGCTCGAGGTTTCCCTTGTTTCTTAAGTTTTCGTATTTGACTATTAGCTTTTACTATTGACTAGATGAAACGAATATGTGCTATGGAGTAATATTTACTGTCCTATTAACTATTTTCTTTTTTTCTTTTTCACAGGCTACCCGAAAAATTTCGAAATGTGGATATTTGTTTGTGTCTCCTGATTTCGACTTCAGCAACCCTCTTGATCGGACCAAGGTCAGTATCAAACTCTGAAGGTCATTTGTGGCTTGACATGTTTTTAATTGTTAAGGTAGTCGTTTGAAATTTTGGTACAAGTCATATTGTAAATTTTGTATTTGAATATTTCTCTCATTGAAAATGCCTTTCTTTTGGATAAGACTGTAACCTAGAGAATTCTGAATCAGTGCACAAATTGGAAAATTCAAAAGTTGGTATCCTTCCATCTTTTGACATGTTTGTAAACAACCTCAATAAACGTTATCTTTGGCAATTGTAAACATAGAAAAGTAAACCTTTTAGTCTGGGATATCAGAGATTTTCACAGCTTAGAAAGCGGAACAATGTCTGATAACTTAAAAAGCTTAGGTTTTGTAACAGATTACTTCAAAAGATTCATATGTTTATCTTTGTCAAGATTTTAAAAGCTACAAAAACAGGTGTGTGAGTTTATCCAATTCCTGAAGTTTATCCCAAATGCAAATCAAGGGTTGGTATTAAGTGTCTGTTTGTTGGCTTCTGAAAAGAAGCTTAGATAAGACAAATCTTAAAAATGCAGGTGTATCGCTTTTCAACACACTGGCAGCCAATTTTGGTATAGATAGGAATTGTATCATCAGCATTTCAAGTGCTGACTTATCCTTCATTACCACTCTATGGGATACTATCACACACAATGTGTTCATTACCACTCCATGGGATACTATCACACACAATGTATTCATTACCACTCCATGGAATGTGTTTTATTTTTTGCTTGTTTTTCTTCATACCTTCGCTGGGTTCATGATGCTTTCAGATTTGACTGATGACAAACAAGTGTTGTATAGTTATACAAATCTCCAAGAAGTACTTTCTAATCTATTAGAAATTGGTGAGAAAGGCATAGAGATATGTGAAGTGAGCAAGTGAAAATACCGAGTCCACAAAAGAACAGTTCCTCTTGTTGTTTTAAATAATGATGTGAATTTCACTATGGATTTAAAGGAATGTGGGTTTTTAGTGAGTTGATCAAATATACACAAGGTCCTGTATGTATATGTGACTATAAACATTCGATAGTTCACAGGGTTTATATACCTATGAGCCTACAACAATGATAGCTTGTGTATATAGGTATCATGTTAGCATCCAAGTGTTATTTTAAACAGACATTCAACCAGTGCTCTGTCTTCAAGGATGAGAGCATCTTTAATGAAGAAGAAATTTCCTTTAATTCACCCTGATTATCCAGACACTGTATAGAGGTGACTATCCTCGAGTTGTATCTGACCTACCACATATCACTACTACCCTGTCTCTGTAGTACACTGGTACACTAGGGAGTCTCTATATCACACTCTGTGTAGTACACTTATACACTAGGGAGTCTCTATCACACCTCAATTATACAATTTGTATCCCCCCACAGGTAAAAATCACCAGGTAGGTTTTCCACCACCTCCTGATTTATGGCTTTTCCTCCAATGATTTAGATATACAGGAGTAAACATGTTAATTCAAGAAGGTATATCAAATTTGAATGATGTACTTCAAAAAAACTAGTATGAAAAGTTTAAAAAGTTTATAAGTATGTTATATGTAATTATAAAATGACAACTACGTGTATATTGTTATTTGGAATTAAGCCCCCGAAACATTTTTTTATCTTTAGTGAATAAAATACAACACTTTAAAAAAGAAGCTGGTACATACTAATATGAATCAAAGAAGGATTGCGAAAGGGGGCGTGAAGATATCACCACAATAGATGATCTCCTGTTTTCATTTAAGTAAAATTCAAAAAGTTATAATCGTCACATAACATGTGTCAAAGTTGTGTACATATTTCTTTCTCGAGGAGGAATGCATTTTATAGTTACAAAATAAATTGGTTTAAAATCATCAAAAATGGTACATTTGCTAAGCAATATAGTCCAAACACACCAAATGGTTGGTTATGATTGTTACCTAAAATTTCCCAAATAATCAAAGGTAATTTTAAATGTGATAATTTTGAAATATTGATACATATAATTTGAAAGTGGGCGGCTTTTTAATTAATCTTGTTTTTATCAAAGGAAGAAAATTTGGACAGAAACAGTTATCGCATGTAGTCCTTTCTAATATTGAGGGAAACACTATGATGGTTAACTTATAGAATAGGATTCAGCTATGTAAATTGTCATATTTGACATGATTTAGACATATGGTCAGGAATGATATATGGTTTCATTTACTGTTGTGGAAGGTGTGCATTGCAGTATTTCAATCTGTTGCTCATTAAAAATTGATTTCATAACATTTTCTCAGAATACAGAAACTTGATCATTTACTAATAAATCAATGGCATATATTAGATTGACGTCTCTGATATTTAATATATAAGTAGAGATAGAGAGCGTTCCCTGTATAATGCCAGTAAGTGTTGTCTACATAGTTTCTCATCAGTATAAACAGGATCCCCTACGTTATAAAAAACGCCAGACACAGTACGTAACACCTGTTTACCTGGAAAAGACACTCTCCACACCTGTACCGACTGTTTTATCCTGAACTTGTAGTGTTCCTCAATCTGACATCAAATACCTTGAAATTCTGCCAAGATTAAAAAAGTATGAAACACTATTGCCTCAAGACTTTTTTGAAAGCTCGTGATCACAGCAACTTGTAAAAAAACTAGATTTCCTTGGTGACAGACAAGAAGATACAGACACAGTTTAGTTACTTTTTTTTCACACATAATAAATATGAACTATGAAAGTTTTTGTTTCTTTAAATTTCAACAGAAATACTTATAAGCTATGAATTTACTGAGAAAGGCTAAGAGCATACCCCTGTGTGCTAGCTATATATACACAGAGAAACATCAAGGTATCCTACTATTATTCTTTAGGTTATTTTGGAGAAAATAAATAAATGATTTAAGGTTAGTATGTCTTTAAGTCACTGCTTTTGCATGACCTTTGACCTGATGTCATTTCATTGGTCAAACAAGGTTATTATTTGCCATATTTTATACATGAAAAATTGTTTATTAAATGTTTCATAACTGGTTTGTGTATATTTTTATTATCTACACGAAATTAATCATCAAAAGATCTTAGTAAGGTACACAATGACCTGGTCCTAGCTGTATTTTTATGTATTGGAGACAAAACTTAGGATAATTCAGCTTCAGAAGATACAGCTGGCCCATTACCATATGCTCAGTCTTGAAAATATTCCTAATTCAGATGTGAAACATAGGTCTTTATGTTGACTTGTAAAACGCCTATCCATCTCACATTCCTCATTGCATCTAATGCAAATAGGCACTTATTCTTAAACGTTGTAAAATTAGAACCCAATTGTAAAGCCAGCTTGTCTGTTACCAATTGTAAAGCCAGCTTGTCTGTTACCAGTTTGCTGTTAAACTGTACAGGTAGTACACAACTCTTGTTAAAATCTTTTCCTCAGTCTATTCAAGTGCTCAGTCCTAATTTTTTATACTTCTCCCTTTGGCTCCTGTGGCCACACATCAAAAACATCACCAAAACAATACCCCGCCCCCATCATCTTCTGCTTATTTCTATTCATAAACAACAGCTGTCATATAAATGCAATGTTTGATAAATTAAGACCAAGAAAAACAAAAAAAAATATGGTGGACTTGAAAAGGGAAGTGTTCTAAAGTCCTTTTGAAGTGCACTTCATAAAGGTCTTATAAGTTAAGGAGAACAATACATATCTACAACATCTTGTATAAGGTTTGGTTAACTGGAATGAAGCAAGCCAAATATCGCCTGTAACTAATTCAGTAAAACATGTTTTATCTTTGAAAAAAACCTAGCATCAAAGAAAAAGTGTAAAAAGAAATTAAAAAAGATATAAACGATATGGTTTTATGCTTATTGCCTTTGAGGTCTTGCAAAGGTTGATATAAACAAATTCACAATAAGTGATAATTCAATTGAAAAATGTATTCTGTTTTCTGAAATCAGAATATAAAGTGCATTCGTTTTGGCAATTGTACAGTAAAACCTCGTTATACAGCCACCTTCTGTCCTCTGTGATTTTGGCGGTATAACAACGATGTTGGCGGTATATCAGGTTTACTATTTTGAACCCAAGTGTTCACACACCAACTGAACTTATACTTTAAAATAATAATAATAAACTTCAGAATACGTTTTTTTTCAAAATTGTAATTTAATGTATCAAATTGTTGAGGGTGCAAAACATACAGGTGAGTACCTGGTCAGTTGGCAGTCACTCGTAGCAATACAATGTACACACATACGTTACATTCCTGTCATCGTGATATACCTGTACTCCTCAAATTGGCGGCATTTAACTAGGTCAAAATAGTGTGATTTTAACCATTTGTTAATATATTAGTTTGGGAATATGATGGCGGTATGTGGGTTTGGCGTTACAACGGATGCATTAGCATTGGGGAAATCTGTTCTGAGTAAATTAATGGCGGTATGCGTGTTTGGTGGTTTAACGGTGGCATTACAAGGGGGTTTTACTGTATATTTATGATTTTACTAGCACTTGTAACCATGAATGTAGTTTACCTAGCTCAGTGCCTAATGTATGTTGGAGTCTGTTTATCATGCTCTTGTGCCTTGAACAACCCATTGTGATCTTAATGATTTAGGCAGTAATATATAAGTTATTACTTTACAAAATATTTTGGTTTCTGCTGATGAATACATGGAAGTACTTTCAGTTAGATCTGATAACAACTGTAGGCTTTGTGTAGAGAACTTCTCATACATTGGTGTCAGGGACTGGATCCAGGTCAATCATTACCTAGATCAAATATTTTCATTTGTACTTTTATCAATATTCTCAATGAATATTTTGCCCTGGTTTTCTCCTTTGACCAGTGCAAGAAATGCCTCATCTAAGTCACTGTTGTGTTTTTACCTTGCCAATTATTTGCGGTTTGGAAATTTTTGTGGTGGCAAAGGTGTTATGATATATAACATATTCATGAGTGTATTTTATTTGTAATGATTCATTTAACACAAAATTAGCGAGTAGTTTTATCCACTAGAACAATTCTGTGTTTACAGTACATGTAGCTACTGATATTGGTAGGACAGAGCACTTTCCTCTTAATTGACAGGTGGTTTATATGTAGGTGTAGAAGTCACTGTAGGACCAGTATTGTCGCCTGTAAATACACGCCAGGTGTACATCTCAAACCCCTTGTGGCAGTATAAACATGGAAATGCTCCTTACTGCGAGGGGAAGTAAACATGGTAAAGGTATTCCTAGCGAGACTGGTGTACCACATTCTTTATATATCCGACCTATTTGGGCAGACAAACACTTGTGTGTTAGTAATGTAATTATGATGTATAACAGGATTAGCTACACATGATCATTCTGTCATAACATAAAAATGTCACCCCACGTTCACATGGGGGTATTGTGGTTTTATGTGTAAGACTATCTTTTATCATAATGTGGATGGGGGAAAATTAAAGGAAAATGTCATGATTAAACATAACATATTTCTATATTTTTTAAATCAACCTGCTAGTGTGTTAATGGACTGCCCTGGTATAGTGTATTTCAGTATCAATGTACATTTGTCCAGGGAATAAATAACCTAAATACCATTTATCCATTAACTCAGTTTTGTCAATATTATGTTTAAAGTGAAGGTTGTTCACTGAGAAAAGATTCAATGTTATATTGTGGGATATTATCAGGTGGAACATTCTTGTTTAAAAGTTCTTTTATAAATTGAGAAAGCGTATACCTATATTTGTAACACATGTGTCAGAGCTTGAGGTATTTATATTATTTGGAAAACTTTTATGAGGACTACTGTCAACAAAATCATTAAATAGAATTTTATTGTAAATATGTCTCAATATCACAAGTTGTATTTGCCATTCAACATCCTAAAATACACTGTTTTCCACTGAAATAGATGTTTGTCTTCATATTTCCAAAATATAGCATTGTTTTGTACTTTTTGTTATGAAGATATTCATCTCCCTGAAAGTACATCAACAATGACTTCATGTCTTTACATGTACACTGTATATTTAATTATATTTTTACACCAAAACAACAAGATATATTGTGGTGCTCTGTCTAAGTATATTTAAATCAATAATGATAATCAGTTGGCTTTTATTATTTCTAAGTAACCAATCTTAAGGTTTTATCATACGTGCATATCTCCATACGAAATTGTTGCCCCTCAGGCCGATTTGAAAAAATGACGTCACACATAGGAAAACAGACACATCTACGCCATTTGATAAAATATATGAGTAAATTTGATATCGTCGATCATTTCAAATTACCTAAAAAACGTAGCTTGATAACAGTGTCAAGAAAAACAAGGTTTACAAAACAGATTCATTCTTTTACTGGTTTTGTTTTGTCCCTTATCAGTTAACATCAGTTGTTAATAAATGAATTTTCCATTTCACATATTAGAGATAAGACATAAATAGATTGTTTTACTATGAAAATGTATTCCAGCTGAGGTAAAATTGTCAGTACTGTTTAACTTCATGTAAAAAACTAATTTTGATTTGTTGCAGTATTGTTGCTGCTCTGAAACTAGTCCTTTCTCAAAATGTCTGATATCAAGTTTACTCTGAATATATATATCACATATATGGATTACAGGTTATCTAAAATAGAAAGTTGTTTTTCATAATATGAATTACGTAAGATGAAGGTTGGTATATATGATGGAGGCAATGTAGATCTTTATAGTGCCAATGATTATAAAAATGTGTCATAGTGTGGTATTTGGTGTTAAGTTTGGTGTGTCAGTGTGGTGTTGACAGTAGTGGCGGAGGTGTCCGTCCCGGTGTGTCAGTATGTGATGTTGGCAGTAGTGGGGGAGGTGTCAGTCCTGGTGGGTCAGTATGTGATGTTGACAGTAGTGGTGGAGCTGTCAGTCCTGGTGTGTCAGTTTGATGTTGACAGTGGTGGTGGAGGTGTCAGTCCTGGTGTGTCCGTTTGATGTTGACAGAAGTGGCGGAGGTGTCAGTCCTGGTGTGTCGGTATATGATGTTGACAGTAGTGGTGGAGGTGTCAGTCCTGGTGTGTCGGTATATGATGTTGACAGTAGTGGTGGAGGGGTCAGTCTTGGTGTGTCAGTGTGGTGTTGACAGTCGTGGTGGAGGTGTCAGTCTTGGTGTGTCAGTGTGGTGTTGACAGTCGTGGTGGAGGTGTCAGTCTTGGTGTGTCAGTGTAGTGTTGACAGTAGCAGGGGGGGTGGCAGTCTTGGTGTGTCAGTGGGGAGTTGACAGTAGTGGTGGAGGTATCAGTCCTGGTGGGTCGGTTTGATGGGGACGGGAGTGGTGGAGGTATCAGTCCTGGTGTGTCGGTATGTGATGTTGGCAGTGGTGGTGGAGGTGTCAGTCCTGGTGTGTCAGTTTGATGTTGACAGGAGTGGTGGAGGTATCAGTCCTGGTGGGTCGGTTTGATGGGGACGGGAGTGGTGGAGGTATCAGTCCTGGTGGGTCGGTTTGATGGGGACGGGAGTGGTGGAGGTATCAGTCCTGGTGGGTCGGTTTGATGGGGACGGGAGTGGTGGAGGTATCAGTCCTGGTGGGTCGGTTTGATGGGGACGGGAGTGGTGGAGGTATCAGTCCTGGTGGGTCGGTTTGATGGGGACGGGAGTGGTGGAGGTATCAGTCCTGGTGTGTCAGTTTGATGTTGACAGTAGTGGTGGAGGTGTCAGTCCTGGTGTGTCAGTTTGATGTTGACAGTAGCAGTGGAGGTGTCAGTCTTGGTGTGTCAGTGTGGTGTTGACAGTAGTGGTGGAGGTATCAGTCCTGGTGTGTCGGTATGTGATGTTGACAGTAGCAGTGGAGGTGTCAGTCCTGGTGTGTCAGTTTGATGTTGACAGTAGTGGTGGAGGTGTCAGTCCTGGTGTGTCAGTGTGGTTTTGACAGTAGTGGTGGATGTGTCCTGGTGTGACAGTATGGTGTTGACAGTAGTGGTACCAGTGGATGTGTCAGTCTTGTCGTGTCAGTGTGGTGTTGACAGAAGTGGTGTCAGTAATGTGTGTCAGTGTGGTGTTGGCAGTAGTGGTGTCAGTCCTGGTGTGTCAGTATGGTGTTGACAGTAGTGGTGGATGTGTCCTGGTGTGTCAGTATGATGTTGACAGTAGCAGTAGATGTGTCAGTCTTGTCGTGTCAGTGTGGTGTTGACAGTAGTGGTGTCAGTAATGTGTGTCAGTGTGGTGTTGACAGTAGTGGTGGAGGTGTCCTGGTGTGACAGTATGGTGTTGACAGTAGTGGTACCAGTGGATGTGTCAGTCTTGTCGTGTCAGTGTGGTGTTGACAGTAGTGGTGTCAGTATGGTGTGTCAGTGTGGTGTTGACAGTAGTGGTGGATGTGTCCTGGCATGGTGTGTCAGTATGATGTTGACAGTAGCAGTGGAGGTGTCAGTCCTGGTGTGTGGTGTTGACAGTAGAGGTGTTAGTCCTGGTGTGTGGTGTTGACAGTGGAGGTGTCAGTCCTGGTGTGTCAGTATGGTGTTGACAGTAGAGATGTTGGCTAGGACAGGGGTGTATACAGGCTGATGAATGTTGGTTTGTTTACAGTCATGTGTGACATCAGATTCATCATAATCAGAGAGAAGATTAGGAGCAGGCAGGTCAATGATCTGTTTGTACTATTCTGACACATAGGATGGTTGTCAAGTTCTTGTATACACCTCAATCCAGGGGATACTGTATCCAGCTGATTTATAACATACATACCACCTACACTACACACCTGTTCTGCCTACCTCACACAAATACATGACAACTTATTCAATTTTATATCGATTTTTAATATGCATATTTGTAAAATGTGATTTGAAATTTTATGATTCCATGATGTTGCAATGATAACACAGGATACCTATTGATTTGATGTTTGATTGATGTGTGCATGTTATACCTGTCTGATGTCACAGTACAATTGTAATACCTGTCTGATGTCAAAAGTAAAACTGTAATACCTGTCTGATGTCACAGTACAATTGTAATACCTGTCTGATGTCACAGTACAATTGTAATACCTGTCTGATGTCACAGTACAATTGTAATACCTGTCTGATGTCACAGTACAATTGTAATACCTGTCTGATGTCACAGTACAATTGTAATACCTGTCTGATGTCACAGTACAATTGTAATACCTGTCTGATGTCACAGTACAATTGTAATACCTGTCTGATGTCACAGTACAATTGTAATACCTGTCTGATGTCACAGTACAATTGTAATACCTGTCTGATGTCACAGTACAATTGTAATACCTGTCTGATGTCACAGTACAATTGTAATACCTGTCTGATGTCACAGTACAATTGTAATACCTGTCTGATGTCACAGTACAATTGTAATACCTGTCTGATGTCACAGTACAATTGTAATACCTGTCTGATGTCACAGTACAATTGTAATACCTGTCTGATGTCACAGTACAATTGTAATACCTGTCTGATGTCACAGTACAATTGTAATACCTGTCTGATGTCACAGTACAATTGTAATACCTGTCTGATGTCACAGTACAATTGTAATACCTGTCTGATGTCACAGTACAATTGTAATACCTGTCTGATGTCACAGTACAATTGTAATACCTGTCTGATGTCACAGTACAATTGTAATACCTGTCTGATGTCACAGTACAATTGTAATACCTGTCTGATGTCACAGTACAATTGTAATACCTGTCTGATGTCACAGTACAATTGTAATACCTGTCTGATGTCACAGTACAATTGTAATACCTGTCTGATGTCACAGTACAATTGTAATACCTGTCTGATGTCACAGTACAATTGTAATACCTGTCTGATGTCACAGTACAATTGTAATACCTGTCTGATGTCACAGTACAATTGTAATACCTGTCTGATGTCACAGTACAATTGTAATACCTGTCTGATGTCACAGTACAATTGTAATACCTGTCTGATGTCACAGTACAATTGTAATACCTGTCTGATGTCACAGTACAATTGTAATACCTGTCTGATGTCACAGTACAATTGTAATACCTGTCTGATGTCACAGTACAATTGTAATACCTGTCTGATGTCACANATCTGATGTCAAAGTAAAACTGTAATACCTGTCTTAAGTAAAACTGTAATACCTGTCTTATGTCAAAGTAATACAGTAATACCTGTCTGATGCCACAGTAAAACTGTAATACCTGTCTTATGTCAAAGTAAAACTGTAATACCTGTCGGATGTCGCAGTACAATTGTAATACCTGTCTGATGCCACAGTGCAATTGTAATACCTGTCTTATGTCAAAGTAAAACTGTAGTACCTGTCTTATGTCAAAGTAAAACTGTAATACCTGTCTGATGTCGCAGTACAATTGTAATACCTGTCTGATGCCACAGTACAATCGTAATACCTGTCTGATGCCACAGTACAATTGTAATACCTGTCTGATGCCAAAGTACAATCGTAATACCTGTCTGATGCCAAAGTACAATCGTAATACCTGTCTGATGCCACAGTAAAACTGTAATACCTGTCTGATGCCACAGTAAAACTGTAATACCTGTCTTAATCATAGTTTTATGTCCTAATGATACATAGTTGTTTCTGGCTGATAGTGTATTATCCATCGGCCTCTAGTTTTGACTACATACTTATACAATGCTATTACATCATTGTAGCGATGGCAGAGGCGGTTCTTTCGACTGTTTGATGATGGAGAGCTCAACTTTTCAGTGGACGAAGATGTAAGTATCTATTTTCCAATCAAGAATTTTTTAAAAAGCTCTTTAACTAGAAAACAATTGTGATTTTAAAGGAGGTTATCTTCTTGATGGAATAAAAAATACTCTACCATAGCCATCATTGTGATCGTTGTTGACAGCTAAGGACAGACAATCGTATATAGAAGGTACATTCTACATACACTGGGAAGATGTAGTCATCAATGAAACTCGGAGAGGAAGTGGGGTTTCCTTTTAAACACTGCTTTAACAGTGACAGTACTTCCTATATATGATTGTCTACACGAATCATTCATTCATAGACATGCTTCATAGTTTCCGATCAAACACTAGTCATATATGTTAATTTTATATTGGGTGGCTGGTTTACATGTACAACCCCGTGGGTTTTCTCAGGTTACTCTGCTTTTTATGGGAACTCTGGTTTTCTCGGGGTACTCCGGTTTTCTCAGGGTACTCTCGTTTTTCTGGGTACTCTGGTTTTCTCTGGGTACTCTTGTTTTCTCTGGGTACTCTGGTTTTCTCTGGGTACTCTGGTTTTCTCAGGGTACTCTTGTTTTTCTGGGTACTCTGGTTTTCTCTGGGTACTCTGGTTTTCTCAGGGTACTCTTGTTTTCTCAGGGTACTCTTGTTTTTCTGGGTACTTTGGTTTTCTCTCGGCACTCTGGTTTTCTCAGGGTACTCTGGTTTTCTCTGGGTACTCTGGTTTTCTCTGGGTACTCTGGTTTTCTCTGGGTACTCTGCTTTTTCTCTGGGTACTCTGGTTTTCTCAGGGTACTCTTGTTTTTCTGGGTACTCTGGTTTTCTCTGGGTACTCTGGTTTTCTCGGGGTACTCTGCTTTTTCTGAGTACTCCAGTTTCCTCCCACATCAGCAACCTACTGTTCTATTCCTTTTGAGCCAACAAGACTAAGATTGATAACACACAGATTAAGTTATAAAACCTTGCTTCATAACTGTTGAATAGAAGACTGTTAGGAGAAAAAGTTTAATTTAATTTAAAAAAAAAACTATTATTCAGGTTTTTGGTACACATACTTTAATTGAAATTCAAGTAAGAAGGGTTTATTTTTTGTATGAAGATTTGGAATTATAGAAGGTATGAATTGTGTCATAAATATATAAACAGTTAGATCCAAATGAAAGGGGTTGTTTTGTTTGGTAAGGTATGGACGGTGTAGTTAAATGTATTGCTATTTGGCTGGAGGAGTTGCTTCCCTTCATTTGTTAAAAACTGTTACCAATATTGTTGGATGTTTTTCACTTGAAGCTAATGTATGGAATTGTTTTTGACAGCCAGTTCACGTTACTGCGATCTTCAATTTGCAGTTTATCACTTAAAGTTGTGTACAGTGCAGACAGGTACAATCAACATAATACAAATGCATTGTACAATAAGTTATACTTGGTAAAGGGATAATAACCTCACTGTAGAGAATCAATATTCTTATTACCAAAATTATATGATGACAATATGATATTTGTATTTTCAGCCTGACACTGTTCCACAGGGGGCGGTGGACATGAATAAATGTACAGAGGTTGGGGATGCTGAGAAAAAGACTAGCCATACCAACTCTCTCTTCATCATCGTCCCCAACAAAACATACTACATCAAAGGAGGATCCAAGGAGGAGATTATGTGGTAAGGTTTCAGGGGCTTGGCCATATACAACCAGCATATCTATCAAGGCAAGAGGGGGATTCAGATAATTTAGTTGTTTCATCATAGTTTAAAAAATCCCTGTGAATATTTTTTGAAGTCCAGCTTATTATAAGGAACCAGACCATAGATGTTCAGATAGTAGGGACACTCAGTAAAGTGGATACATTATCATTACTGAATACTCGAGTGATTTGTTTCAGGTGGCAAGAAGTCCTTGCTGTGTTTCCAAGGTCATTACCAAAACCCAAAAACCGCCGCTTCACCATGCCCATCTTTAGCAATAAGGACAAGGAGAATGTCCAGGTAAGTGATGCAAGGGAGATAATTCTGTTAAAATTTGAAATTCAAATATTGGAAGGGAGGTAATTCTTTAAAGCTTGGCAATCGGCCTAGTAATTATGAGATATTATATAGAAAGATTATTTTTTAATCTGTAACTTATTTGTGATACAGACATTTAGCATTTTTTGCTGATGTTGATTATGAATTTTGAATAGTTACTGACATTCTTTCCCCTAAGGTATGCATGCTTGCCACCTTTGTTCTTGCTACTTTAATGTATTGAAAGTTGTTATGTGGTAATGATGGTTCGTTCACTTATTAGTTTCTTTGAGATATCTTTTGTAAACAACTTCAAATAAATTATAAGAGCAAGGAGTTAACATTGTTTTATTTTTTACCGTAACCCAATATGTTTTGATAGGTTGAGGTCTTATCAGTATCTGACATGTATTGGTTGTGAATGTTTTAGAGACAGTGACATGACGTTTAACTGACACAGCTACATTGTGTTGTGGTTGATTATATAATTGTTTACTTATGTATCATTGTTTGTGTTATTGTAGCCACTGACCACAGACTCACACAGGAAGTTACCAAGTGTGAGTAGTCTCACAGACGGGGACATTCCTGCAGTTAACAATCGTTTTGAGGCTGAGAAGGTCAAGGTAAAGGAGCAGGCCTTTTCAACCTATCGAGGTGTGCGCAACATGAAACATCGGACTGATAAACACTACCAAGAGGGATTGCGTAAGAGCAGCAGTCTACACGATCTTTCTTCTGAGGATGCCAAGGATGTTGGTATGGGACTAGCATCTTCCAAGTTCCTAAGTCGCTCTGGTGACAGACTCAACTATGTAAGTGTAGCTTCACATCCCGGCATGGAAAATGCAGCCCGCGTGTTAGCGGACTCCAACTACAACAACCCCTACTGCACTGTCCCCCGCCGGACATGGCAGACACTGGCAGCCAACACCACTTCCCCGCCATCTTCCAATGCTAATATTCCTAGCTCTGCCTCCGCCAACAGCCCTTCCTCTTCCCCCTCCTCCCATCCTACTGTGGTTGTCAACCCTAGCCATATCCCCATTATACGCCGCAAGAGCAACGCTGATACTCAATCCTCTGCTGCGTCCACCAGCACTAAGCCCAAGAGTGCCAGTGAGCGAGCCCGTCTTCACAGGGAACGTTCCACAAGCATGAAGGACTTTCCGACCCAGTTCTCCCTGCCCAAGCCAGATGGTTCCCGCATGTCCATGTCCAGTCTTGACCGCCTGTCTGCCTCCTCGGGTCATGTGGATGGACAGTCCTCAGCTCGACCCTCCGGACGTCGTGATATATATGAAGTCCCCACTAACAACTTGAACCAGACTGATGAACTCAAGGTAAGTAAAATACTGATAGAGCTCTACATAAGGAAGTTTTCAGAAACATTTCGTAGACCTTGGAAATGAAGAAATACCTACTTCATAGTTGTGTTTTTGTGTAGTGTACATTTTGCAGTTAAAATGTAGATTGACAGAACTTAGTGCTGAAATAGTTTTATGATTTAAAAAGTTCTTTCAGTTCTTGATCCAAAGCAGTTTGTTCTACTCTTGCTTGTGTAAGTTGAAGTGGTTTCTATGAATTGAACCCTGCCATCAATATCAACATTAGTAAGAAACTGTGTAGACTGGAGACTTGTACAATGACAATGTCATATCTATTCTTACATGACTTGTTAATTTTGCTTCATATTTGTCAAAAGAAATTTTCATTGCAAGATTGGTTGACATAGGGCACTGACAGGTTCTTGTGAACGTTATCTGATTGACATAGGGCAGTAATTGGTTATTGTAAAGGTTACTGGATTTACCTAGTACAGGGATGGGTTATTGTGAAGGGCAATTGATACTTAATCAACATAGTATACACCTGGTAACATTGATGGTGATTATAAACCAACAGAAGCTATACAATACTTTTAGTATGTTACTGTAAGTGAAGAACAGCTGCTGATCTTAACACCTTTAGGAATGTACACTGAATTTATACATCATCAAATGTGTGTACTAATTATATAAAGTTTTAGCAAAACTGGGCTGAGTCTATCTCCATTGACTGGCTAGCTAGGCAGCTCAGTTGGTGAGAGCATCCATCTGGAGGATCTGTGGATGTCCTGAATAAGAGTCCTGGTCTGTCGATGACGTTTTCCTGTCTTAAATTTGTATCTCAATTTAAAACATCCAGTAGTGTTATATAGTCTGACTGACTAGTGTCATCGGTGTACAAACGTCTATTAATAAAAGATATTTGGTCAGGTTCTCGGTACCTATCACAGTAAGGTAGAAAACATCATTAATTTAGTGACTTGTCACAAGTAATGAAGTATTGGAGTTCATTCTCAATTCATTAATTTGCATTTGATTTTTTTTTCTAAAATTAATTGTATGTTTCTATATTTTGATAAATTGTTGCCATATTTAGAAACAATTTAGATGTAACCTTTGGTTTGATGACTTGAGCTAGTAACCTTGATATTTTGTCCATACATGGGCATCACTGCTGCCTAAAATACATGATGTTCCTGGGTCAACACTGACTAAACACATCAAAGGGATCTTGCCAAAGGCAGAACAGAATCTGGAATAAATTATTACATATCTTACAGGGTTGTAATCTCACAAAGACAGATGTGTCACCAATGTCAAATATTTTATGCATTTCGTGAATTAATCTATGGGTTTATAGAGCTGTTATAATTAATCCAGTCAATCCAATTTATGGTGTTACGTTAACAGAGGAAGATATAAAAATGGTATTTGTCTTATCCTTATCTGATTTTGTATACGCCCGTCAAATTTGACGGAAGTATTATGGTATGGGGTTGTCCGTCTGAACTTTTATTTGTCCGGCAACGAATCTCTTTGAAACTTGGTATACATTATAGTCATGATATGAAGTTGTGTCTCCTTTAAAAGAATTTTGATTCGACAATCTTTGCAAAAGTTCTTGCCCTTTGTTCATTTTAGTATTTGATTTTTTGTATATAACACTATATGGCATTCGACGGGCGTATATTGTTCCACCCCGCAGTACTCTTGTTTGAGAGATAACTTGCAGTAATTCATATTCGACAGTCAACATTTTTGTTTATTTTTCTCTCGTCTTATTTGTCTCGCTGCCACGAAGTAGCAGAAGCAAGGCTTAGGTGTTGCTTTTCCAGTGGCAGTGGCGTCAACATTAACATTTTGCGTTTAACTTAGTTTCACTGAAAGTATAAGTGCTAGACCAACCAAACTTGACATGTGCATTGATGGTCAAAGTAGGGCACAGGAGAGACATATCAATCGGAATGGCTTGTGCATTTTTTAAGTGTCCTATGAAAATACCAGGTAAGCTA
This sequence comes from Mizuhopecten yessoensis, assembly GCF_002113885.1. Lineage (NCBI taxonomy): Eukaryota > Metazoa > Mollusca > Bivalvia > Pectinida > Pectinidae > Mizuhopecten > Mizuhopecten yessoensis. The sequence continues at coordinate 41,559 of NW_018408861.1, read as the reverse complement.
GTCCAGTTAATTATCTCCCCTTGTTTGAATATGTGTTTGGTGTATTTTATAGAGGTAAGTGATAAATTAGTGGGGATATGTATACAATGCTTTCATGAAAAGGAATTTAAGATAAAGGTAAACATGTATTTAAATCTGATTCACCATCTACCTGTTTAATTCTAATCAGTAAGGCTGATGTGCTTTAGCATTTAACGTTGACAGGTGTTTTAGCATGTAATATTGACGGGAATTCAATTCTCACGGAACCTTTCATTGAAGTGTCCAGTAGTGTAGTGTAGGGTTTTCTGCATTGCTAATGGTGAAGAAACGGATATTAGACATTTGCCTCAAAAGATCATAGAACAACATTAACCTGCAAGGGAAAGATAACCAGAATAGTCGGTGAACATTATTAAGGTGGGCCAAGTTTTCATCATTTGAAAGTCAGTTAAGTTATTTACATGTAAATTATTTTAAAACTTGAAGCAATTGGATTGACAACAGCTGTTTATTAGAGGATAGTTGTGTAGCATTGTGTGCATCATGTGTTGTTTTCACATTTAGAAATACATTTATAACTAACGAAATATTTTTGTGATGTAAACTAGTTGATTATACTATCTAGTGATATTTTTATTGCATTGATTAAGAACATTCAGAAGGAAATTTTGTGGCATGAACCCAGAATCAAACATTGTAATTTTATCACACGGAATTAGAATGTGTCATGGGTTATTTTTATGACATACACTTAGAGTATATACATTTTTGGTAAAATGGACTAGATAATTAAATCTCTCAAATCAGTTTCATTACATGAATTTATAAGATTTGCATGTCTTTTTCTACCAATGTATGAGAAGTAAATGTTGTAAATTTAATTACCAAGCAGAGTAGCTGGTTGTGTGGTCAACCTTAACAGCTGTATCTGTCAGACACAACACACAAACACATCCAGTGGACTGAGGAAATCTAATTGTCCAATGGACTGAGGAAACTAATGGTATACATTTGTACCTAGGCCCAGTTTCTCTACCTTGATGTCATGATGAATGGGGCTTTAAATAGTTTTGTTCATTTGAAGAAAAAAAAAGTTTTTTAAGTGACATAGGTCATTACAATACCTCACATTATTTATATTCAAATCTGTGAGCCAATAAAATGTAAATTGTAATTTTTCATTACACACAGTAAATCAGTATCCTTATATGGGATGGGAAATCATTCAAGTCTGTTGGTTGGGTTAACGGAATAAAATCCATAATTCATCTTAGTTTTGTTACCGATAGTTTATGATGACAAATTTATTACCACGAAGAAAACCAAGTACAATTTCACAGAAGTATCTAGTTTAGGTTTAACATAGTCTGTATTGGCTATTTTTTGTCAATGCCACTGTAAATCAGTCCGAGTACTCTCCGGGTATACTGTGGGCTGTCTCGGTGATTCCATTGAAGGATGCCTGTAAAGAACATGTAGTGATCGGTTTATGTGACAGGTACCAGGTTAGTGTAATGTATTCTGGAATGTAATTGCCGTTTAGATCATTCCTTAATCAGAGAATATCTATTTTTAGGTCACCTGAGCTTTAGCTCAAGTGACCTATTGCTATCCGTTTTCGTCCGTAGTCGTCCGTCGTCCGTCGTCCGT
>NW_018408861.1:28241-39000 GCF_002113885.1 Mizuhopecten yessoensis | reverse complement strand
ATGGTCCTGACAAAGTGTTGTTATTTTTCGGGTCAATCAGAAATACAATTTGGCTGCCATGGCCGCTATTTTGCTACTAAGTTCTAATAGGCCGATCTCACTTAAAATTGGTCTAGGAATGATCAGCTCATGGTCCTGACAAAGTTAAGTTAACATTATACTATTTTTTACTCAAATTGGTACATATTTCAACAACAAAAATAAATATTGTAGACTCAGGTGACCGTTTAGGCCCATCGGCCTCTTGTAAGTTGTGCTCTTTACCCCACACTGTTTGTGAGGATTGTAACTGACGATGAAAGTAAAGCATTGTCTTAATATATTCTTCAAAAAGAATTGTGTGAGAAATTTCAATTCCTGAGTGATTATTGTATCTAAGGAATCCATGAGTATCTGTCTGGTTTTACTAACTGATCAGCGACACAAATGTTATGCTAGGTTTTGTGTCTGGCTCAATTGTATTTTGTTAGATATAAACTTAAATCTACCTTACGCAATATGATAACTTCGGTGCACTGTGTAATTTTCAAAATATCAACATTTCAACAAAATCAATTAGTACCAAGGTAAAAGAAATCCAGCTGTAAGAATGTATACAGAGGTCTGCTAATGGACAGCTGTTTATAAACTGGTCGGCCAGTACCCACGTTACAAACACCAAGTCCATAAATGGGTATCTATAACCCATTAATGATCATCTGACACAATTTACAGCTAACTAGGAAAATCAGAGCGTATCTAATTCAAATGTTGTATCCAGGCCTTTGTTTTGCTGATAACTAGAATATTATTGATATCAATGTTTACTGATGGATGAGCATTGTTCATATTGTCTGCTTGGCGCGTGGACGTTCGGCAAGGTTACCTTTACATATAAAAGAAAATCCCTTCTGTTTAGAGTCCCAGATTTCAATTTGTATGGAAACATTTCACGGTTTAGAAGTCGTACAGATCCTTATACGCGTGTAGTGTTGAAAAGTCACTGATAGCAAGTCAACACCAGATCATGGCCATGTATACATAGAGGAATTTGTATGGTTATGGATAAGTTAGAATAAATAGGTGATTGGCTAGTGTCACAAGTGTATGTGATACTGTATGGACCATTCGTGATCACCCATAACTGAGTTATGTACCCTAGTGTTTAGGTTAGGCCACTAACAAATGAACCTTGTCTTACGGAATCAATAACGGATATTGATCAACCTGGTTGGGAAAACATTTCAAATAGATGTCAATATAAACCAAAGAATAACCTCTACACTGGCTTCTGTTTGTTGGTTTTGGATAAATTTCAGAAGCTCTTGTTTGGAAAGTGGTGGTGATCTTAGCTTGCATAGTTTACTATAATCAAATCTTGAATGTGTGTACGTTTGGAACTTGAAAGGATTTTGAAAGCTGTGGCTGGAGGTGGCAGTGCTGAGTGCAGGATTAGCTGTGATGTTTGTATGACAGGTTGATCTATATGGTTCTTACAGAGGAGGTACCCACCGATGGTCAAATACAATCCACATAATTGGTTGACTCTGGCGATTACTATTCTGGATCCCTTAACATGGTGTTGGTACAAGCTGCCGAACAAATGACCGGATCTTCTAGGGGGAGCCAGTAAACTAGACATCGGGAATCAATAGATCGCTTTTCAAGTGATGTGATTTGTATAGTATTTTACGTAGGTAGATATCACCAGGCCCTCCATATCAGCTTGGCACAAGTTTTCACCATATCGGGGATCAGGTGAAAACAAGAACTTTAAATACTCTATCAGGGACTCTGAAAGCTGAATGTAAAAATTTTCAGTATTTTGGATTTTAAATTTGATGGCTTTCATCGTATAAGTCAACCAGGATATAATGAAACCTCGCAGAAAAAGGACGGTGAAATGAACGTTTTAGACATAGGTATTGGAGATAGTTTGTACCAGCACTTAATCAATATTATGCAGAGGAAGGAAAGTTTTCACTGTGGTTCAATGGAAATGGGAATTGACTAGACCACTAAGGCTATATACAGCCCAAGGAATGATACTCATTAGGGAAAACACCAGCATATTCAGATACTGGCTTGGAACATTAATAATGAAGAATGAATATTGTTAGGTAACTCAGGGTGTTGCAGACGTGGTCAAATGTCAGAGACATACTTGTGTCCATTGTGTGAAGTAAAGCGGTGAACAAATTACTGCTTTTCTGTCAACAATGGGGAGGCAGCAAAACTGTACTTTTGTGAGATAAACTTTCAATTGAACCCTGTCATGTTCAATTCATCAAAGGAATAATGTTGTATTTTTAAACCGTTGTGGATTTAGTGGGAATTGTTTGATCGATTTTATTTGACAATACCTTCACACCTAGGTTGTAGGGAACTCATGTTGACTTGGATCCTGCACTGTAGCTTAGCAAGGTGCGAGGGAGACATGTGCTTGTCACACAGTCGGAATTTAGGTGTGCTATGCTATTGAAAACTTTGAAACTGAAGTAGTACAGGATAGAGGAAAGGTGTTGTTTTCTGGTCATCAGGAGCCATGGCTGAGGAAAGTGTAGACATGAAGGATTACATGTATCTCATCAACCATCTCGAACTTTATGTTGACTTGTACATATGGAAAAATCAAAAGTTACGCCAGGTAGGAATATTGCAAGTGTTCGTTTTATGTTTATATTTCAATATTGTCCATCCTATACCTCCCCCCGACACAAAAAGTATTGTATTGAATGTAGAATATATTTGTTTCTATAAAAGAAAATTTCGTTATGATTATTTTGAGGTGTGTGTCTTTCTTGTTACGCACTGAGAGGTTTTACACTCAGTCGAGTTTGTTTGATTCTCTGTTTACTCAAGTGATTATGCCATATAGCAGTACAACCTTTCACACATATTCTGTTAAAGGGAATGAATAAATAGCCATTGAATGTACACTTAAAAAAATGTTAGTCTTTTAATGTTAAATTAAAAGGACTAGCTGAGACAACTTTTGAGGTTATACCGCAAAGAATTTGATAAAACAGTGCACACTTTTTTGCGTAAACCGCTGTTTAGACAAATGCACACAGTCTTTTCTATATTTACCTCAAAAATAATCTTTGTGATTCCTTGAGTAATGTAAAGTTTGTTGGAAGATTTTCTGTTAGGGTTTGTATCAGAGCTAAACTGACTAAACTTGAATGAATCTGGACCTTATTTTTTGTTTAAATATACAAATCAGTTTTAATAACATTGAATAAACACTTAATGGATATGACTTGAAGGCATGCATGTCTAATTTGTGAGATCGGAAGATCACCTGTCGACACAAAGACTAAATATCAGAGGCAAGACAAGATTCTACCCAGTTAGTATTGTACACAATATCTTAACCCCTAATGTTATCAAAATGTTTGTAGTGACTGCTCAATGGTGATTACTGACTGTGTAACAAGGTGTGGTGGGGCCATTTTTTATGTCAATATACAATGGTCGGTTAGAAGCACTCGCCAGTCACTAGAGCAGTTAGCACCAGTGGCAATTAGTGTTCACCTTGACTTGACCTATCCATATCTTTAGAGAATACTTACAAAGCATGCGATTGCTACTATAGAAAGTTTACATACACATTGAAATGAGCCAAGTTTAAAACATACACCAATACCTGTTGCTGACTTTTCACTTTAATAACATTCATTTTGACAGAAAAATCAATTAAAATTTATCATAATTTGAATATTTGTAAATGTTTATATATATACAATAAAAAAGGAATCGTGTTATGCTATATGATAAAGATTGGCTCAATATTTCAATCTTAACCCATCCTTATAATCCTTAGAATGGATCATTAACTTACTTTTATATAATTTAAGATTGGACTTATGTTATCATCCTTAAATAACTTTGAAATAGACTGCAGCATTATAACCATCCTTACATAAAAGTTAGGACTGCAGGACTCAACCGTTACCTACACGTTACCTACACAAACATAAGACTAATCTCAATCTTTACCCATCCTATCTCATTACTGTGGGTCATTTGAAATATGACCTGTACAGAATGTTGTACTATACTGTGTTAATATGCCTTGTAGTGGTAGTGAAATTGCAGTCTAGTAAAGGCCTCCTTATCTAGGTAAATAACTACGTATGCCTGTGTGTACCCAGGGCTCAGGCCGTTCATTTAAGACCTAGCCCACCTATACATGATATACGGAAAGTACAGGCTGATTAAGATAAACGGAAAGTACTGGCTGATTAAGATATACATTTTGTTAAACAAATTGATTTGGATCTAAAACCTGACAAGAAATGGTCAGTTGAGATTTAAATGTACTATGGTTTAGAAATATATAGATAATTATAGCAAATAATCCCCCTAATACGTTCTTCATGTTAAAGTGATAATGTTAAGGTGATATCCATCAACTCATTCACCCCTGATAACACATTTAAACTCTTCCAATTCAAAGGTTGCAATAGTTCATTATGAAATTTCAGGGGTGAATGAGTTAAATATATATTACAAGAAAATCAAAATGACATTGAAATGGCCAATTACTTTCAGGTAATGAAATATTGTTTTTTTGATAAGACCCCTTTGCTCAGAAAATTTGCATTGCTTTTACCAATCTTGATAAATAAATAAAAATAAGCATGATAAAAAGTTGATACCCCAAAAACTCCCAAGCAAAAGGCGAGGGGTCTATGAGCCAGACACTAGACCCCTCCTAACCCAGAGATAACAAATTTGTCACCCTGACATTCTGCTATTACATTTTTTTCCTGCAAAATTATAAGGCACGTTTGTACTTGACTGCTAACAAAATAGCCACTACCGGACATCTTTGCACTTGCATTGACTGCTAACAAAATAACCACTACCGGACATCTTTGCACTTGACTGCTAACAAATAACCACTACCGGACATCTTTGCACTTGCATTGACTGCTAACAAAATCGCCACTACCGGACATCTTTGCACTTGACTGCTAACAAAATAGCCACAACCGGACATCTTTGTACTTGCATTGACTTCTAACAAAATAGCCACAACCGGACATCTTTGTACTTGACTGCTAACAAAATAACCACTACCGGACATCTTTGTACTTGACTGCTAACAAAATAGCCACAACCGGACATCCTTGTACTTGACTGCTAACAAAATAGCCACAACCGGACATCTTTGTACTTGACTTGACTGCTAACAAAATAGCCACAACCGGACATATTTGTACTTGACTGCTAACAAAATAACCACTACCGGACATCTTTGTACTTGACTGCTAACAAAATAGCCACAACCGGACATCTTTTCAGCAATATTTCGGACAGAACACAACCATCTTTGCAATTAGCGGCCCCCTCATTGCCTGTTTCGTTGAATTTGTTATCGTTTTAGATTGCTTGTAGGCTGTTTCATCTGGTGAATGATTTGCAAACCTCGAACGCTTGTGTGTGTTGGACGCCATCTTTGTTGTTATGAAGAGAGATTCTAGTTTGAGTTATCTCCCCTCGCACATGTTTTTATAGACCCCGGCAGAGCAGGATCTATTCCGTCTTTTTGTATTTCAGAGTTATCTGCTCTTGTGAGTAGGTATTGATTGTTACGTCATTTGTTTGTGAGAGTAATGTCATAATATTTTGAGAAAACAACGTAATTTTCTCACACAAACTAATGACGTAACAATCAATACCTGCTCACAAGAGCATATAACTCTGCAATACAAAAAGACGGAATAGAAATAAAGATCACGGCAAGATATCCACTCAGAAAGAGTGTTACAAATTAGAAGGGTGACAAAAAATTCTACAATTTGTTACTGCATGCATGTAAACCCCACTTTTTTTGACCCAGTCTACTCTGAAAACTTGTATTATTTTACTGATCAAGTTTTATTTGTACATTATTCCTTCTAGAATCATTTCTAGTATATTGGAAAGTTTTTTTACTTTACCCAGAAGACAGTCTGTAATTAAAGTCTTGTTTTGATGCATTCTGACAGGTAATAGGGATGTACATTGTATTGAGCACAGACTGACAGGATCGTTAACAACAGTTGTTTGGTAATGTTTGACCTTGTCTAGAATAAATTACCTGTTGTGTTTAGCCTATAAAGGGGTCTGTAACCTATTAAGGGATGCATATCAACTTCCTTCAACTGTTGTCTTTCTAAATGTCTCCAAAATGAATGTATTGGTAGAAAAAACTGAAGATATATACAGGTGTAATTGTCGGCCGGCATGTCCTTAAGACTAAAGAGGAACATGTACTTTGTCAAGTAAATTATTTTGAAACCTTCTGATTTAATTCTATTATTCATTAATTTGAAATCATAATGAGTAACAAATTTGAAACATGATAGTTTGAATCTAATTGTACTGTAGGTTGGACTGATAAGTCCTGAGAGTTTATTTCATAATGTCTGGAGGAGGAGTAGACTAAAGTTTATAAAATGTTTTATCAATTGGTGTTTTGGGTACTGGATTTATTGAGACACTACCATTACACTAGAGGCTGTGTAATAGCTCTGTGGTCTAGTAGAAAGTTACCCAGTGGTCTTTGGTCCAGAGAAAATGCCCTTTGGTGTAGTGTCCTCCAGAGAAACTATAACAATTAAGTAGTAGCCATTTAGTTGTCCTGTTGTCTTGTATTATCTCTCAAGAAACTATCTATTTTTGATAATATTAGAATCTAGATTAATTTCTGTTATGAATATCTTTCAGATATATTTTTGATATTGCCCGAACTCAGAATTTATTTCTGAAACTTTTGAGACATAAATGAAGCATTGGCGATTCAACTATATAGACAGTTGTAAGTGTAACCTATTAAGGGGTAGATGGGGGTACATGTTAGGTACAAAGTGATTAATTGAAGATATTTTACGTGCCTGGCTGAGATACAGGTGCTGGTCTAAGGGACATACCTTTCTGACTGGTGTAGTCACACCAACACAAAATCTCTGGCTACCATAGGTCACAGCACACTGGGTAAATCACATGTTCAGCCCAACACAGGTTCTTTATCTAAAACCTTCATTTGAATTTCTTCCAGTTTTCCATCAAAATTTTATAACTTACATGATTATGTCCAGAAGTTGACATAAGACCTGGTGACCCATTTAAGGAGGAAAGATACATAACACACACAGGTAATTGTTTATACATAGGCAGAAAATGTATGAACTGACAAAAATGATACTGTCCTCCCTAAATTCTACAATAGATCTGTCCGGTTCTTACATTAGTGTGAACCGGTATTGTTGCGGGAAGGGATGTTTATGAGTGGAGTGACATCTAAACTAGGATATTGGTGTGAGGATGAGGCACTTTTGCTGATAAGGCCCGTCTGTGTGGGACTACAACAGGTAGGAGGTGGGCTGACCATTGGCGTCTCTCACTAATGTCAAATGAGTTGTGCTAGGACCAGTGGTGTGATGTACCGGACTGGCTTCCCTGACATGTTGTAGGACCTGCATTCCGCAGCAATATCCCTAGACAATTGGTAGGGCGGTTTGGTGTGGCATGCATCACCAGTATTACATGACATGAGATGGGACTATTTGGTTATATGTCATAAGATAGAAATATTTGGTTTACATGTCATAAGATAGAAATATTTGGTTATATGTCATAAGACAGAAATATTTGGTTATATGTCATAAGACAGAAATAATTGGTTATATGTCATAAGACAGAAATATTTGGTTACTTGACATGTGATAGGACCATATGTTGTGGTCCCCAGCCAAATATCACGCTGACATGTGATAGGACCATATGTTGTGGTCCCCAGCCAAATATCATGCTGACATGTGATGGACCATATGTTGTGGTCCCCAGCCAAATATCACGCTGACATGTGACAGGACCATATGTTGTGGTACCCAGCCAAATATTACGTTGACATGTGATAGGACCATATGTTGGGGTCCCCAGCCAAATATGATGCTGACATGTGATGGGCCAAATGGTGTGGTCCCCAGCCAAATAGCACGTTGACATGTGATAGGACCATATGGTGTGGTGCCCAGCCAAATATCACGTTGACATGTGATAGGACAATATGTTGTGGTCCCCAACCAAATATCATGCTGACATGAGATGGACCATAGGGTTTGGTCCCCAGCCAAATATGATGCTGACATGTGATGGGCCCTATGTTGTGGTCCCCAGTCAAATATCATGCTGACATGAGATGGACCATAGGGTTTGGTCCCCAGCCAAATATAACGCTGACATGTGATAGGACCATATGTTGTGGTCCCCAGCCAAATATCACGTTGACATGTGGTGAACACTACCTTTCTACCTATTTACAAACCTGACTCTTACTTTGATGTCTGGTGTCCCATATATTGTGTTTCCTAAAGTTACCTGGTACTGGGGGGTGTTTGTCAGATTCATGTGGACATCGGTTTTGGAGTGTGTGCCCTAAAAGGAATCTCACTAGAGTGATGTGTTGTGGTTTAAGTTCGGGAGTTTGGTTATACAGTCGTACTTGTATGTGTAAATATACCATACAAATGGACAGGACGACTTAAATGGATTACTGCTGTATGGTATGTAAATTAATTCCGAGTGATATATATCGTAGATCCTAGGGAAAATGTTCCCTATGAAATTTACACTTAACAAGATGACACTTGTTCTTGATTAATTTCGGCAATGACATGGCAATTGGAATGTAGATGCATACATATGTAAAGGCAAGAAGATGTATAAATTTGTTCAAGGCAAGAAGGTGTATAATTATATTAAGGGCACCTCGGTGTATAAATAAAACAATATCTCTTGGAGGAATTTTCAAATTTTGGTGAAACCTGCCAGGCCCGGTTTAATGAATTTCTTTAGCTTAACTTGAAATTTCCCTTAATATAAACAGCACACTAACTCTCCAAATCCTCACTCAGGTCCGATGGGCAGCTTATGAAGGCCCATTATAATTAGGTGTAAATATATACAGAATTTCTGTAAACAATAAGATTTTGCTAAGTTTATTGAAAATCTTTTTCAGGACTATATAACCTATTGTTCCCATTTTGTTTGTATGGGGGAAAAGTAGGAATGGAAATAATTATGATACAAACAATACGTTAGAAAATGACAAGTACACCTGTATTTACAGCTGAATGTCTACCTGGTACAGGTGTAGTACTAACATGTCAATACACACCAATGCGTGTTGACATCTATTGTATACATCGACCAGTAATGTAAGGTGTTCCATGTTGATAAGTTATGCAATTGTCTGTAAAATTAGAAAAATAAACCTAATATTTTTCAGTGGTGTTTCTGTTATGTAAATAATTCAATGTATACAGCTTAAAAATAAATCCAGGTGTTAGTATTACTGTCAATACTGAACAATTGTTCAATGATTGAAAAAATCAAACACTGTTTGCTCAGTGCATTTATATGGCTATATGGTAAATATTTGACTAGGTTCAATTTTATAAAGAATTTTTCATCCCAAGTCTCATATAAAAGGCATTTAAAAATCAAAGTTCAAAGTTCATGTTAAAATGTTAGGTGTAGAATCTATTGAAAAAATATTTTCTGGGTTAATGTTTCCTGTTAAGTTTATGATATTCTGTATGTTAATTTGGCCTGTTACAATTAAGCAATGCATATTTCCCCAAAGACAGTACCACATTTGACATAACAAGGGTGCCTGCTTTACATAGGGTACTGTAAGGAATTTTATATTAATAATTTGAATACTTGTTGAACCATTCCAGATTGTATCCTATCTGGGAGTCATTTGGTTGGTTTTGATATTTAACAACTTCTGTCACCAAAATGGCACTGTATATGAGTGTATTGAACAAAATCAAAGCTATCATTGAATGTTATCAGCTGATGCAGTGACCAATGCCGTTATTCAGAATGATGTTACTCTATATTACTGGGGAGTTCATCTTGTGGGTGGTGTAAAGAGATGTCCATGTCAGTCTCTGCCACTGTGGGAAAAGCCAAAATTATTATATCAGTATGTTGTTTGAGGAAAAATAAAAGGCATCCCAGTCATCATTTACCATATTATGTTAAATCTGGTATTTCTTTGATAAGACATAAAATATGTGGTACCTGTTCTTAACTTGGAAGCTGTACCGAGTTACATGTGAAATAATTGGGAAATACATAAGTAATTTGATCATGTTTCTCATTGTTAATCAATATCCATGTGATCTTCAATTTGGAGAGCACCTTTTCCTGTGATCAGTGGTAATTGAGGTCAGTTTTACATTTCTCGGTACAAAAAGTAAACATTTTGAGTATTACTGTTGTAACCAAGGTGATTATAGAGTTTTGTGTTGAGTACAACTGCTGTAGCCAAGGTGATTATAGAGTTTTGTGTTGAGTACAACTGCTGTAGCCAAGGTGATGTAGAGTTTTGTGTTGAGTACAACTGTTGTAACTTTTTGTTGAGTACAACTGTTGTAACCAAGGTGATTATAGAGTTTTGTGTTGAGTACAACTGCTGTAGCCAAGGTGATTATAGAGTTTTGTGTTGAGTACAACTGCTGTAGCCAAGGTGATGTAGAGTTTTGTGTTGAGTACAACTGTTGTAACTTTTTGTTGAGTACAACTGTTGTAACCAAGGTGATTATAGAGTTTTGTGTTGAGTACAACTGCTGTTGCCAAGGTGATTATAGAGTGTTGTGTTGAGTACAACTGCTGTTGCCAAGGTGATGATAGAGTTTTGTGTTGAGTACAATTGCTGTAGCCAAGGTGATTATAGAGTTTTGTGTTGAGTACAACTGCTGTAGCCAAGGTGATT
>NW_018408861.1:18591-27924 GCF_002113885.1 Mizuhopecten yessoensis | reverse complement strand
TTGTGTTGAGTACAACTGCTGTTGCCAAGGTGATTATAGAGTGTTGTGTTGAGTACAACTGCTGTTGCCAAGGTGATTATAGAGTTTTGTGTTGAGTACAACTGTTGTAACCAAGGTGATGGAGAATTTTATGTTGAGTTTAACTGTTGCTCTGAAGTTGAATTTGACTGTTCCAGCAATGTTGTTTAACTTGTACCTAAGATGATGTACCCAAAAGGTAGTATTCACATTGGTTATCACAGTAGGCTTTTAGTGAGGAAGTGAAATGTTATACCGTCATTATCAGTACATGTACCTTTACTGTCGGCCCTTACTTCAAAACAAGATTAGACGGAGAAATTCAATCCTAGCCTCTGAACAAAGGTGCATTTTAGAGAAAAGGGTTGAGAATGATACTGATAGGTAAATGATGAGTCAAAATGAGTGTGCTTCTATTTGATATTGGGGTTGTGTGAAAAGGCCTGTTTTGTATCTTTAGTCTTAATTTCTTTCCAAATTATAAAAAAATGTAGGAGTTTATTGAGATTACATCAGTATATTGGGAACATCAGTATATTGGGTTAGACAGAACATTTAATATGGAGATTTTCAAACCACATCTGGTTGACTTTTAAGCAGATAGCAAATTAATCTGAGTTTGCTTTTTCTCTTAAACATATTTCAGACTTCTTTTTCTCATGGGTATAAATATTGTTCTGTGTTGTAGATGGCCAAGTCTACGGAGTTCCAGGCCGCTAGTAGAAGTAGATCACAGCCGTCCATTTCTGGGAGTTCTCCACAGAGCCAGGGATCACCTTCCAATAAATATGAAGTAAGACAGCAGACAGTTCCACAAAACTTACACAGTCTGACCTTCTAGAGTTTCTTAGAATTCTGATTTGTATATCGTCTTGTAGAATTGAGATGAGATCACTTTGACACTGATTTACAGCAGAGCACTCAAACTTAAGCTCAAGCTTGTACTTCACTGTTTACATCTCATCATTGATAGATCATGATGGAATTTCAAATTCTAATTTCTACTTTTCATATGATACTGTTTGATGACATTGGTAAAAACCAGGGACATTTATCTTGTTGTAAATCTGGTGACATTATTTTTCTATGTTTTGATGTACAGTGCGTTTAATGTGTGTATTTTGTAGGATCTGATGTACATGAAGAAAGGCTGGCTTATCAAGCAAGGGACATCAGAGAAGGTAAGGCGTGCACCGAGGTATTACAACACATCGGAACTATATGTGACTAGCTCGTATGGAAGTGCCGGCATACCAGAGACCGTGGGGCTGATTTCTTTACTGTGAAGTTTCATCATTTTAGGGGAAGGATATTTACATGTACTTAATATATCATCAATACTGTTTGCAATTCTTATTGGAGAAAGTGCAACAACTGTTCACTAATACAATTTCTTATCACAAGTTAGCATACAAAAGGTACGATATTCACACACGTAAGCACATATTTCCTGTGGGTGTAAAACTTTCATGTAAGACATTTTTTTAACAGCACAGTTTTTATAATACATGTATTATTATTTATATATAATATAGGACTGGAAGAAACATTGGTTTGTGTTGACGGGAAACTCCCTGCGGTATTACAGGGATGCTCAGGCAGAAGAAAGCAATACTCTAGATGGCCGTATCGACCTCTCTACTTGTTTTGATATATCCGAGGTTGATATTGGCCGTAACTTTGGCTTCAGGATCAAGGTATGTTGAGGAGGAATTTTTATATTTGGTTTTGAAGTGTTGACCTAAAAGCTGGAAACATCTTGATTTTTTCTCTAGAAAGAATTTGTAAGTGCCATTTACAAATCCTCTTATTATTTGGCCTTTTTAACCCTTAAAGAAATTGGTATATGTATAAAACAGAAACACAAATAGCTGCATGTCATGAAATGATTGTTTGGTTTGTCATTTCAGTCACGGAATGGGGAGTATGTCCTCGCTGCTATGACCTCTGGGATACGTAACAACTGGTTAAAAGCAATACGACTAGTAATGGACCTGCAAACTGGCAGTAAACAATCTACCTCTTCATTGTTGTCAAACTCTGCTGACTCTTCACCTCGTACTGTAGATGACCTTGACCTTAGTGCTTCGGCTGATAGTAGTCGATTAAGTGGGTCAATGGACAGTCGGTCATCATCAGAAAGTCCCAAAGATATTCATAAACGTGCTACAACAAAAAATATGAGAAGACATTATTCAGACGTTAGTCCAGGAAATGTGAAGTTTTCTGTGAAGGATTTATCTCCTGCTCTGACACGTATATCTCAACCACCAACCATTGTAGGTGTAGTTAGTGGGGCAACATCTCCCCCTGAACCGGAGAAAAAATCGGGTCTGGACGATCAAGTAGATTCAGCAAATAAGAAATCAGTAAGTAGTGCCAAGTTCTCACCTGAACCTAGTGCCAGCGAACCATTGGGTCGGTATGTCGAAGGGAGTGACAGTGCATCCCTTACCTCAACACTTCCACCACCCGCCCCTGAAGCAGGGGAGGACTTAGCCTCTCGTCGGGCGGTTAGTAGCGAAAGTAGGAAAGAGGAGGATGAGAAATCAAGACGAGCAAAGTCACCAAGTGCTCGTGTGAAAGAAAAGTCTCGCAGCAAAGGTGGCAAGATTCCGACACCACCACAGCAGATGTCAGATGATGAGTATTATGGGATGTCTGCATCAGCTGAGGAGGAAACTGTTAGTTCTATACAAGTGATTGACCTGCAACAGCATCTTGGTGGGGTAAATATTAATTGGAAATTACCTTGACACTGTTCTTGGCATTAACTACTCTTCGTAATAAAAATGTATCTATTTCTCCCATCCGCGTCTTCCAAATTTCCGTGTAAACAGCTAGTCAAGTTTTGTTGCATTACATAACCCTCGTTTTTAACATGCCAAGGGAAATAACTCTAGCTAAACATTTCTGTGCAGGGTAACCCTTTGAAAAATGTAGAAAATGTGAAATGAAACAGTCTTCTCAATTTTGGAATCAAAGATATAGGAGAAAACTTTTTGGAAATTTTACCTTTAGATTCTGCAAAGATTCCTAAAGCTGAGTGAAAGGAGGCACAGCATGGGCAATTATGTTGAATTGTCTTGAATGGAATAGTTGACAGTAGAATAGGTAGTATAGTTGTATCTAAAGTATCAATAAAATCAAATAGAAAATTGTGTTTTCCTAGTACATGTATGAATAAAGTTGATCAAGTTCTAAAGTGAAAGGAACTGAAATTCATTTGAAATTAAACTAAATATTTTCTAAACATTAATTAAGATGTACTATTCAATTCTTTTTCACTTGTTAATGAAATATTTATTCTTACAGGACGGTTACCAAGACAGCAATTTCACAACATCAGAAGACACCCAGGCTTCCACTGGTGATTCCTCAGCTGGTGGGGATGGTATACTGGTGGAACTCTTAGAAACGGAGGTACATAAACATTTATACTTTATGGTTGTCAATATCACCTCCAAGACAGAAGAGTTAATCTGTGTCTTGGTTGCTTGAGATAGGCAATTTTGTTTAAAAATCAAGCTTGTTGTTAAGTTTGAATTATTTCACAGATTCTATACACAAAGGTTCTTCTGCTAAAGGTGTTTTCCTTTTCAACCAAAGTTGTCAAGTTAAAAAAAAAAGATTCTTTAAACTGCAGTAAATTGGTAACAATAAAAAAATGTTTTAAGGAAGATAGAGGAAATACAGCAAGCTTCACTTTCCACCTTATTGTTTGAATTAGTTGCATGCATTATATTGTTTTTTCCATCTTTAGTTTCAAATTTCTTTTACTTGGTTGATCCTGCTAACATTGACAATCT
Organism: Mizuhopecten yessoensis; assembly: GCF_002113885.1. Taxonomy (NCBI): domain Eukaryota; kingdom Metazoa; phylum Mollusca; class Bivalvia; order Pectinida; family Pectinidae; genus Mizuhopecten; species Mizuhopecten yessoensis. Next base: position 24,097 of record NW_018408861.1, on the reverse strand, counting down.
CTATAGTCATCTTAAGAAATCTTTCTTTTTTTAATTTATTTAAATAAAAATCATAGCTGACTTCCAAGAAATATAATCAATAGAAAATGTAACTTGAAGAAAGTGATAACCTTATTCAGCTTACTGGAATTGTATGCTTTACTAAAATAAACCTTTTAGAAGTCTCCCTTTTGAACCTTGTATCTGATACATTATATAGTTCATGAACCTTTCATCATTGAACAAAACGATGAAAAAGAAATCAGATCATAGGTGCTCGGTACTAGGAAATGAAATAACATTTTACTAATATGATAAAGATGACTCATTCTGATTTGATTACTATTTCTTAGTTTATCTCTTTGGTTGGTAGTCAATGAGTTGAAGGAAGGGTCGGAGGTTAGTGTGTATTAATTAATTAGTGTAGCCAATGAGTGTCTGCAGGGCCTAGACAATTTCCATCCACAGGTTGACTCACTGAAAGAACAGCTTGAAAACACACACAAAGATATGGTGAAAATGCATGAAACCAATATTGACCTGAAAACCCGCCTACAGACCATCGTCAGGGAAAAGGATGTGTCGCAGGTTGGTCACGTGATAAACCAATGTAATCTGATTGGATAATATTTATTAATTGGCGGTTGGAATAAACTTACTGCTTGCTGGTTGGTTTCTTGGGTGCTGTTTGGCTATGATTGCTATTAATGTCTATTAGGTTCAGAGGTAGTTGGTGATGAAGTGAGACTAGAGTATTGGTGATGGGGTAGTTTGATCAAGTTTAACTGGAATATCCTGATAAAATCCCTACCAACCAGAACATAAGCATTTAAAAGATCGGAACACATTTGTAGGCATTTTAGGGTACATTGTTAGGAAATTTTCAATTTTTGCTACAATCACAAAATACAAAATATATATGATCTTCCAATTTGAACTTTCCTCATACATTTATACTCAATCTTTACTTTCATAATATGTAAGATATTAATGGTATATTCAGTATGTATGGCTACCCTTTCTGCAAGGATACATAAAGATATATAGCTACTCTATATATATATACATTTGCTGCTGTAAAACTTCAGATTTAACATGTATAATATCTTTTATTTCCTCCCTTCCAAATGACCCATTCCTTTGTTAGGTCACTAGCTATCACTGTTACCCCACAGCTTGAACCCTCCCTGCCCTTATGCCTTACAATTTACTAGGTTGCATTTGACTGTTATTTTACAATTGTTTTAAAACTAATTTCATTAAATGAAATATTCAACTTCAATCATTTGATAAATATTTTTTTGTGTTGAATTGCTGTGGTATGACATTAGAGTAAGTAGTTATTGTTGTTTGTAGACCACACTAAGTTGTGCCTGGTAGAATGGCTAGTTAACACTTAATGTCTAGGTGGTAACAAGTGTCACCACAATGTGGGTCTCTGGGCTAGTCACTACAGTTAATGTCTAGTTGGTGACAAGTGTCATCACAATGTTGGTCTCTAGGCTAGTCACTACAGTTATTGTCTAGGTGGTGACAAGTGTCCTCACAATGTGGGTCTCTAGGCTAGGCACTACTGTTAATGTCTAGGTGGTGACTGGGTCATCACAATGTGGGGCTCTAGGCTAGGCACTACAGTTCACACTCCATCAATTACTTTGACTTATAACTCTTGACCTAATTACATCATCATCACAATGTGGGTCTCTAGGCTTGTCACTACAGTTAATGTCTAGTTGGTGACAAGTGTCACCACAATGTGGGGTTCTAGGCTAGTCACTACAGTTATTGTCTAGGTGGTGACAAGTGTTATCACAATGTGGGTCTCTAGGCTAATCACTACAGTTAATGTCTAGGAGGTGACAAGTGTCACCATAATGTGGGTTTCTAGGCTAGTCACTACAGTTTATGTCTAGGTGGTGACTAGTGTCACCACTATGTGGGTCTCTAGGCTAGTCACCACAGTTAATGTCTAGGTGGTGCCTAGTGTCACCACAATGTGGGACTCTAGGCTAGTCACTACAGTTTATGTCTAGGTGGTGACTAGTGCCATCACAATGTGGGTCTCTAGTCTAGTCACTACAGTTAATGTCTGGGTGGTGACTAGTGTCATCACAATGTGGGCCTCTAGGCTAGTCACTACAGTTATTGTCTAGGTGGTGACAAGTGTTATCACAATGTGGGTCTCTAGGCTAATCACTACAGTTAATGTCTAGGGGGTGACAAGTGTCACCACAATGTGGGGTTCTAGGCTAGTCACTACAGTTTATGTCTAGGTGGTGACTAGTGCCATCACAATGTGGGTCTCTAGCCTAGACACCACAGTTAATGTCTAGGTGGTGACAATTGTCATCTCAATGTGGGTCTCTAGGCTAGTTGGTGACTAGTGTCACCACGATGTGGGTCTCTAGGCTAGTCACTCCAGTTAATGTCTAGGTGGTGATAAGTGTCATCACAATGTGGGTTTCTAGGCTAGTCACTACAGTTATTGTCTAGGTGGTGACAAGTGTTATCACAATGTGGGTCTCTAGGCTTGTCACTACAGTTAATGTCTAGTTGGTGACAAGTGTCACCACAATGTGGGGTTCTAGGCTAGTCACTACAGTTCACGTCTAGGTGGTGACAAGTGTCACCACAATGTGGGGTTCTAGGCTAGTCACTACAGTTCACACTCCATCAATTACTTTGACTTATAACTCTTGACCTCATTAAACCAAATATATCTGAGTTACTCCGTGTTGAATTGCTGTGGTATGACATTAGAGTAAGTAGTTATTGTTGTTTGTAGACCACACTAAGTTATGCCTGGTAGAATGGCTAGTTAACGCTTAATGTCTAGGTGGTAACAAGTTTCACCACAATGTGGGTCTCTAGGCTTGTCACTACAGTTAATGTCTAGTTGGTGACAAGTGTCATCACAATGTGTGTCTCTAGGCGAGTCACTACAGTTAATGTCTAAGTGGTGGCAAGTGTCACCACAATGTGGGGTTCTAGGCTAGTCACTACAGTTTATGTCTAGGTGGTGACTAGTGCCATCACAATGTGGGTCTCTAGTCTAGACACTACAGTTAATGTCTGGGTGGTGACTAGTGTCATCACAATGTGGGTCTATGGCTAGTTAACACTTAATGTCTAGGTGGTATCAAGTGTCACCACAATGTGGGTCTCTAGGCTTGTCACTACAGTTAATGTCTAGGCGGTGACAAGTGTCATCACAATGTGGGGCTCTAGGCTAGGCACTACAGTTCACACTCCATCAATTACTTTGACTTATAACTCATGACCTAATTACATCAAATATATATGAGTTACTCCGTGTTGAATTGCTGTGGTATGACATTAGAGTAATTAGTTATTGTTGTTTGTAGTCCTCACTAAGTTGTGCCTGGTAGAATGGCTAGTTAACGCTTAATGTCTAGGTGGTAACAGGTGTCACCACAATGTGGGTCTCTGGGCTAGTCACTACAGTTAATGACTAGGTGGTGACTAGTGTCACCACAATGTGGGTCTCTGGGCTAGTCACTACAGTTAATGGCTAGGTGGTGACTAGTGTCATCACAATGTGGGCCTCTAGGCTAGTCACTACAGTTTATGTCTAGGTGGTGACTAGTGCCATCACAATGTGGGTCTCTAGGCTAATCACTACAGTTAATGTCTAGGGGGGGACTAGTGTCACCACAATGTGGGGCTCTAGGCTAGTCACTACAGTTATTGTCTAGGTGGTGACAAGTGTTATCACAATGTGGGTCTCTAGGCTAATCACTACAGTTAAGGTCTAGGTGGTGACAAGTGTCCTCACAATGTGGGTCTCTAGGCTAGACACTACAGTTAATGTCTGGGTGGTGACTAGTGTCATCACAATGTGGGTCTCTAGGCTAGTCACTACAGTTCACACTCCATCAATTACTTTGACTTATAACTCTTGACCTAATTACATCAAATATATATGAGTTACTCCCTTGAACTGGGAAAGAGTGCCGATATCATTGTCAAGTCTCGAGAATGTTACCATTTGTATATGACGCTAGCGTTACAGAAGTCCAATGCTTTATCTGGCTGATATAATAAGCTTACATTTTACTAATTAAATAAAGTCAAATGCATGCAGGTATGAAATTTGTCTAATAATGAGCTTTTTCACACTTTTATTTGTTAATCGGTCAGAAACAAATGTTTTTGTTTTCCACAAAGCAAAAAGAGTTTGCATGGAGTATGAACTGTTACTAATTTTGGTGTTTTTAAGTGTATAGGTCTAAATGTGTTGGTTAGGCAATCACTGTTACTGGCAAATCTCCAGTTCATATAGTTCTCACGAGTCTTAAATCAAAATATTGATACAGACAACAACAAAACATCATTCAGGAATTAACAATAATATTTGATCCCTTTTTCATGTAGAAAATCTGTGAGATCATTAAGATTGTCATTTTCTAAAAATCTGAGTCTATTATATAAACACTTTTATATCATCTTTTATATGGCAATGAAAAACAAATGTAAGTGAAAACGGAATTTTTTGATGACATCAGTGACATACATGCCTTGCCTGTAACATCAGTGATTGGCTGTCTAGCATACTGTTAGCTTAAACACTTCAAACTCCAGTTTCCATGGCAACACGACTTGTTGTGGGATTCTGACCAATACCAGGCTGGGTTATGCTTCATTAACTGAGCTTTAGATATGCTTGACCTATTTTACAGCCGGGTCAACCACAGCATGGGCTAGAAAGCCCAATAATGCGTAGCTTGTGGAATCAGCAAAACCAGTCCTCAGATAGCCCACAGGTCGGTATTTAGTCGTGACCTAGGGTCACATGCATATATATATATAATATTATATGCACATATTATATATCATATAGCTATCCGCCCTTTACAATTATGTGTGAAAAATTGATGGTGGTTCGTGTAGTTACTAGAGAGGTAAAGGGCTTGAGGTACTGAGTGAATGCTACTTAATCTAACATTTTATATATGTAGCATTTCTCAATAATGTCGATACAATTATTAATCCTTTCATTAATTTTCTGTGTTTTCCCCTCAAACCGATACTGACATCCTTGAATAATTTGAAAAGTTGTTATGTTTCAAGCTGAAATTGCAAAAGGATAAATGGTTTAGATGTGAAATGGTCATGTCCAATCTGTTACCAAATGGTCTATATATGATAAAATACATTGTTTCCACCAGGTTATCATACTAGCTACTCTAACTTGACTACACTGGACTCTTTAAGCACTGTCAACTGTTTGCACACAATTGCCATGGTTGTATTTTTCTAACATGGCCGGCAAGTCACTATATTTTTCTGTATCTTCCTTACTTAGCCAGCCACTTTATATTTTCTGAATCAGTCTTACTTACCAGGTAGGAACTATACTTTCCTTTCTTTCCTTTCTCTTTCTTTATAGCCTGTCAATGCATGCATACATTTCTGTGTCCCTGCAGGTTTGTTGTAGTTGTTGTTTGGGAGGGGGAATCCTGCTGTATCCCACTATTGTTGGGTTATTTTTTGGGGGGTGGGGGGA
>NW_018408861.1:0-17483 GCF_002113885.1 Mizuhopecten yessoensis | reverse complement strand
CTGTATCTTACTACATGCTAAACTAGTGTAAACTAATGTGGAACCCTTACAGAATTGGGGAATTTCTCGTATGTCTTCTGCTAAGGGGGCATGATGGAAGCAAAAATTAATCTGATGCCACCATTTCAATACATAGAATCTCTGTCTTTTCTCTCCTTAGGATCTCTGTCTTTTCTCTCCTTAGGATCTCGGTCTTTTCTCTTCTTAGGATGTCTGTCTTTTCTCTCCTTAGGATCTCTGTCTTTTCTCTCCTTAGGATCTCTGTCTTTTTTTCTCCTTAGGATCTCTGTCTTTTCTCTCCTGAGGATCTCTGTCTTTTCTCTCCTTAGGATCTCTGTCTTTTCTCTCCTTAGGATCTCGGTCTTTTCTTTCCTTAGGATCTCGGTCTTTTCTCTCCTTAGGATCTCGGTCTTTTCTCTCCTTAGGATCTGTGTATTTTCTCTCCTTAAGATCTTTGTCTTTTCTCTCCTTAGGATCTGTGTCTTTTCTCTCCTTAGGATCTCTGTCTTTCCTTACTTCTCCACTTTTCCTTTCTGGTGTTGTCTTCCTGGGCACCTGTCTTCATATGAATTGTTGCAAGGATTTTAAACCTGAACCAAACCAAACCAGAGTGTACTTTTTATGCATCTTTCTTACATAGGCAGTCTTGCACTTGATATGTTTCTGCTTCCTTAGCTTGTCACTTTATACACGTATAATGTAGATATTTTATTCATACATATAGTTTAACATGTTTATGTTGATTTGTAATTCTTGCAAATATGAATTTGAATATTGATTAATTGGGGAAAATGTTTTTATTCATTGTTGATGTAGAAAAGCTGAAACATAAATCTTGCATTGTGATAGAGGATTTAAAATAATTTTTGAATGCAAAACTTCTGAAGGAGCAACCTCTAATTTGTGAACAGAAAGGGAGCAAAATGAAGGTTGTGATATACGTTTTTTTGTATAAACAATGCTGTAATAGGACTAGCTTATCTAATAGGTACAAATAGCCCTCAGGTTTTGTTATGAAGAAGTGTGTAAAAAAAACCTCAACAAATGTCCATGTAGATTACAGGACAAGACATTCTCTTAAAAAGCAAGGAAATGATTTGATGTGTTTACAATATTTCCTCTTAATTTCCAGCACACAAGTTTCTACTTTCCTGACCTCTTTTGCCCAGATTTCTTGTGATAGCTCTGCATGCTATTGCAGCAATGTAATACAGAAGCATGACGAAGGACGAGACAGAAACATGTATTTAGGAACATTTCAACAGTTATAATGCATAGCTCATTGTAAATAATATCAGGGGATATCTCACAAGATAATATCTAAAACATGAAATGTCTAACCAGAGAATATCTTAATAGGAAATGTCCAACCAAAGATTATCTTAATAGGAAATGTCTAACCAAAGATTATCTTAATAGGAAATGTCTAACCAGAGAATATCTTAAAAAGGTAATGTCTAACCAGAGCTTATCTTAAACAGGAAATGTCTAACCAGAGCTTATCTTAAACATCTAAATACATATTATTTTGAACAGGAGATATTAACAAGATTGTACCATACTGTCTCCTTTAACATGACACAAATTATATTGTGATGTCTTCAATCCATTGTTGTGAGATTGTAATGTTTCATAACCAGTTTCGTTGTTTTCTTGCAGGTGACGACAATGCGACGCCAAGTGAAAGAAGCCAGAGATACGATACAGAAAAACAAGGTGGAAATTGAAAGTCTTCGCTCCAAACTTGACATGTCAACATCCAAACTGACTGGCACAGAAAGAGCCCTCTCAGAGGCTCTGAAAGAACTGAAGAATGAGAAAGATAAACTGATGAAGATGTCTAATGACTGGAATAAAAAGATTCGCAATTTAGAAGGACAGTTAAAAGATACAACCCATAAAATGGAGCGACAACGTGACAGTTTGAATGTGAAAGAAACGGAATGCAAAAGATTAGAATCCGACGTAAAAGCAAATAGTCAAAAAATGCGTGAACACGAGCGTGAAATTCTCAAATTAAAGGCTGTGGAACAGGATAATAGGCAGATGAAGGAGAAAACAGAGGACATTGAGAGAAAAATGGCAGCTTTAAAGTTGGAAGTCAAAGAGAAGGACATGCACTGTAAGAAAGTAGAGAGTGAATATGAACACCATATTGTGGCACTGGAGCAAGAGTTCGCTCAGGAAAGGGATGATATGGATCAACATTTGGAGGACATGAAAAAGAAATTCATGGAGGCCCAGGAACATTCCAATGCCAGTAATACTATTCCAAACAACATGGCTGCCATTTTACAGGAAAAAGACATGATCATCGCCCAGTTGGAAGACAAAATGATAGAAAATGATAAGAAATTCATTGACATGGCTGACGAACTGCAATCAGAACTAGATGAAAGTGTGGTGTTGCAAAATAATCTTGAATCTGTGCAGAAGGACCAAAGTAAACTGGAGAAAAAATTAAGAGATCAGGAAAAGTTGTATTCAAAAGTCGTTTCAGAGAAACAGAAAGGTGAGGAAGAAAATAAGTCACTTACTCGCACCATGGAGGAGTACAAAAAGGAAAGTCGTGAACTCGGATCTCTTCTAGATTCTGAAAAGAATGCTGCTGTTAAATGGCAAAAGGAGAAGAAGGAGCTGCTCAGTAAAATTCACACTTTAGAGGACAACAGAGATACACTTCAACAGAAGCTAGATAACAAAGGATCCAAGATGTCACATGACAGTACCAACTCTGAAGAAGATCGGAGTAAAATATCAGACATACTCGGTAACTTTGTTGTTGTGGAAGCAGAAATGTCAGAAGTTACTAAAACAATGATAATCCTTCAAAAGAACTACACAGATATCTTATCAAAGCAATCAGAAAAAAGTCAGTCTCAATTGGTTGGCATGGGACCTGTAATGGCAGACATTGTACATCGCTGTGCACATTTACAAGACCTTTTACGTGAAGGCTCTTCTGATTTGAGTACACCAAGAACAACAGATCAAGGGCAACAATCTGAAGAGTTCAGTCAAATGAAGGTCAAGTATGATAATTTAGTGATTGAATCAAACAAGTTACGGAAACAGTTGGAGGATATGTCAGGTCGATCCAAGGACACACAAAACAGTAAAGAACTGGAGTTGAAACTGGCTAAACAGGAAAGTGTGTATAAACAAAAGATACAGGAAATGGCAACTCGTGTAGATGACCTTACTGGAATGGTGAAACATGCTGGTCCAAGTAAGGCCTCTAGTCCTCAGAAGCCCAAGAAGCAGGAGGAGGCCTCTGCTGTCCTTTCTGCTGAGATAGAAGCCGAGCTAGGTCTGCTAGAGGACCGCATTGCTTACATAGACCAGGTGCTGCGGACCCCTGACATCAGCATGTCAGGTGAAGATGAGGAAGAAGAGGATGATGAGGATGAGGAATCTGACAGTTTCATCAGCTCTGATGATGAAATGTCAGAGGAAGATGAGGAAGAAGAAGATACTAATGAACTCAGTGGAGGATATGAGAGTAAGCGTCTTATTGGAAAGTTACGTGCAATGAGAAATCAGCTGCAAGTTACCAACTGTAAGATTCAGGATCTCACAGAAGAAATGACAGAGAAAACGTTCCTCAAAAACAATTCTTCAGGAGAGGGGGATGAAGGGTTGAGGCAGACCCTGGACAAGTGCAGTGACGCGGTTGATTCTCTGACCAGTCGCCTGATTGACAAGGTCAAGGCTGCTAAACTAGGCGGCGCCAGCTTAGAGAGCAGCTCTGCTGAGAATATGGTTGCATTCCAAAACTGTGTGAAACAGATGCGAGATAAATTAGTAGAGGTAAATTGTATGGTGGCAGAACATGAAGCACTAGATGCAAAGTCTTTAAAGATTGTTCATGAAAAATTGATGAACCTATTAGAGTATCTTAGTCATCTTCAAAGATTCAAACATCAGGATTTCGACATGTTGGGGAGGATCACACATCAGGATCTGCAGGCAAAAGCTGTGATAACACGACGTGAAAGTGGCATCAGGAGGAGCCGCCTCCACTTCGAGGAAAAGGTTCATTTATATGCTGATAGGTTGTCTGTGGAGGCCATTATACTGGGACAGATGGCCTATCTGGTACAGCGCTACCAGATGGGTGACGTGTATCGCGATCTACTGTTAAAGGAGATTCAGGATGTGAATATGGTCATCCTCGACTTGGAACGTAAAATAGATGATGCCACGAAAACAAACAGCTCATCAGAAACTGGTGTAGACATTGTCTCATCTTACGCAGCCATTTTGGCAGAGAAAATAGTTCTAGAAGGACAACTGGCATCATGTGCAATGGCAGCAGATAATCAAACAACTGACGATACGGCGGTGTTGTCAGCACTTCATATCACAGAAAACCCGTCAATCCTTGCCATGGAGGTGTTCTTACGGTCTCAGGTCGACTCATCTGTTCATCAAAAACTCCACCAGGCAACAGAGCATATGGATTCTGTCACTGGTCACATCATCACTAGGTCATTGGTGCAGGGGGAGATAACTCATGCATTAGCAAGGATGAAATCTCGCTTCTCTTTGAAAGACGGTGTGCGCGACGTAACAGACCTCCTGCGCCAGGAGCGCAAGTTCTCACATGAACAATTGTTATGTAAGTGTGAGACCATGTGTAACTCAGTTGATGTGTACCAGGCCCTGGTGGTGTCCTCACTACGATATCACGCATGCCTGGCACAGTCCCCAAAGATTGGAGAGAATTTGTGTACAAAAATGTCACAGTCATTCCACAAACGCATAGAGGAATTCCAGGAGAAACAAAGTACTTCAGAAGGAAGAGAACAGAACAGGTGTCAACACATTATAGGTGCACTGGAAGTAGAACTAGAATCAAGTGTTAGAAACTTTAAAGAACTGGAACAGCCAGATTTACTAGACACAGAGGATGCAATGTCAGACGTGACAGTCGGGTCCGTAGAATCAACAGTGTTACAGTTAGCAGACATTCTCATGCATAGAGCTATAATCAAAGGTACAGTAGAATATATTACAGATATGGTTAGCTCAGGAAGCTTTCCAGAACTTCCTAACACAGCCGTATTCTCATCAGAACATGTACTCGGTGCTGATCAGAATGAGACCATGCAGGTTCTGGCACGATCTCTTTCAAATGAGGCAACAAACAAGCAATCCTTGGCAGCAGAATTGAAAAAATTCAATCCAGAAAATGCTGCAAGTTCAGAAGAATGTTCTCGGATAGTAGACATTTTAGGAATTGTCCCAGATAGTGAACTGTGTAATATTAATGTAGGGACGTACGGTGAGAATCTATTACGGGAAGCTCTCCACCAAGCACAGCTTACATACATGTCCTACAAGATGAAACTACACCATGAGAGAAGTATGCGCGAGATGAAGATGAAAATCGAGGCGGGTCAGAAAGTTGACCTTCCTTCAGATTCCAGTCGGGAAGCTGAAGGGGACATTCATGCTTCCTTGTCAGTGTTTGAGGAAATTTTAGAAACCAAATTTGAGGATGAATGTGAAGTGCTTAGTATACTGGACAAGGAAATCAAACAGTTAAATTCTGTGTCAACAGATTCCAAAGAAAAAGGATATAGTCAACAACTCAACAACCTCATCTCTACATTTGAAAATGAACTAGCTGTCTCGCAGGAACGGCATGATATCCACGTGGATGTCCTGCGTCAGGAAGTTAGCAACATTGTCATGCGCCTTGAGAAGATGACGGATGACTATGAGAAGGAGAGGGAGGTAGTGGTGTCGGAGTACGAAGGCAAGGTCAGTAGTCTACAGGAGGAACTAGAGACTATCCAGGTCGACCATGAGGAGGAGCTGGAGCAGGTGCGTCAGGACATCATGACTGCAGTCAGTGCCATCCGTGCCAACGAGGAGGAGGTAGATGGTCAGCTGTCTGACCAGGTCAAGGGGCTCAACCGGCAAATCATCTCTCAGAAGGGTACCTTCAGTGTAAGTAAATTAACTGATTCTCTCAAAAAGGTAGCAGCCTTCAGTTTTAAATAGGCTAACTGATTGCCAGTCCAAATGGTAGCAGCTTCAGTTTTAAGAAGGCTAACTGATTGCCAGTCCAAACGGTAGCAGCTTCAGTTTTAAGAAGGCTAACTGATTGCCAGTCCAAACGGTACCAGCTTCAGTTTTAAATAGGCTAACTGATTGCCAGTCCAAACGGTAGCAGCTTCAGTATAATTAAAAGTAACAATGATATTTCAGAAGAAAACCAGTTTCATTGTAAGTAAGTTTAATTAACTGTTCATATTGTAGCAGCTTCATGTTACTGTGCTGGTAAGTAGGTAACTAGTTATCTCTCAAAAGGGAAGCAGCTTCAGTATAAGTAAAAGTTGCTATGATATTTCAGAAGAAAACCAGTTTCATTATAAGGAAATTAACTGATCATCTTGTAGCAGGTTTATTATACTGTACTGGTAAGTCAAAAACTAACTGACAATCTTTCATAAGAGAAGCAACTCTGTTATATTCATAAGTAAACTGACAGATCATCTTTTTAAAGGTTAGCAGGTGCATTGCAAGTAAACTCACTGATTGTATTTCAGTATAAGTGGTCTTTCATAAAAACTCAACATTTTCAGTCTTTTTGGTCTTCAACTTATGACATAGTTTGTGAAATCTGTTTGGTTTTAAAATGTACTAGTTCACATCAGTAATACTGTACCTTAGTATGTTAAATTCTGTTTGGTTTTCAAACCTTGTTTACCTTAGTAATACTTTTGTGTTTTCAAACCGGCACTGACTTTGTAGCCAGTAGGACAGATTTAAGGTTTTGTTGATATTTACACAATTAACTTGTTTTACAGGTATTGCTGACAGAACTTCAAGAGAAGCTGGCTGAATCCAACTTAAGTCCTACACTGTCTACTCAGGTGCAGAAACTTGTCGATCAACTCCAGGAGGCTCTCAACAGTGGCACGGTAAGAATGAGTTTGTGCATGGTCTGGGTTGGCATAAAACAAAATAGTTTGTCTCCTACGAGCTATGTTTTTTTACAGTTATTTCATTAAGTGTTTTTAATATTCATCTGATCATCTTTACCATGAAATATTACCCGTTACACTTGTCCACCCGGCACCACTGTCATTTGTCTGATTTGTGGGTGATTTTATGAATTTTTTAAGTTTTTGAATTTTTACCACGAAACTGCTTGTATACACTTGCCCTGTGTTTGGTTGTGACTGACATGGCCATGTTGTTTGTTTCCTTGGATACAGGAGTTTGAGGATCCCCTGTCCCCTCTGCCTGTGTCCTCACCCCCTCCACTGCCTGTCGCGCCACGGAAGTCTGAGTCACTCAGTGATGTCCCAGCCATGGAAACACTCAACCTCACTGATGATGTAAGCTATCCCAGCATGCCTGGTTGAAATTAACCTGACCTGACCTTGTTTCGCTTTGTTGGAAAATTTATTTGAAATTTGTCTTATTTTTGTTGATGTTTGTTATCAGCACATATACCCCGTATACAGTTTGGGAACAGTAAGAATCTTGTCACCTGGATCTCTACAAGTTTCAGTACTATCAAACTTTCATGTTATGTTCAGTTCAATACTTTGCTAATGATCATTTTATAGCAAACATCGTTTATCCGATGGGAATAAAGCTGGCTGGATTAATGAGACTCCAGTTCAAGCATTTATACTCGTAAAGATGATTAATTGTTATCCTGATAAGGATCATACCTGTAGATGATACTCCTTTGGTCCTGTCTTGGACAAATCTCAACTAGACAATCTTTGTTGTTTTTAGTCATTCCATACTCTGGACAGATCTCAGCATGATTATGAATTAGAACTACTGAAACGAGAAAAGGAAGAAGCACTGGCAGAAGAAGTCAAAACGACCAAAGCAGGTAAGGAATAAAAAATTCAGTTACATTGTATTGTCGTTGGGACCATAAGCATTTCTAAGGCATAGTAAAGTTTTGAATTGAAGATATGGATATTGTAAATCATGAAAATGGCTGATATTGTGTTTACAAGGTCAATGCTATGTTGATAATGAATATGGAGATGCCTCTGATACATTCTCTTTATTATAGCTCTGGACGCAATGAGGAAGGCTTATGAGGATGACCTTGAGGAGGAGAAGGAAAGATACAGGATTGCTCTCAAGACCATGTACAATGACGACTACATCCAGGAAATACGTCGACAACAAGAGTACGTATTTCACCAATAAAATAAATGAAGATTCTGTTGTTATCTTCTAGTCATTGTAAATTTGTGTGTTTATATGTGGACATGTAAGCCTTTTATGTATAGACACATTTTGGAGTGGGGAGCCTCTATCATAGTAGGTGCGACTCTTGGTAAATTCCTGTAAGCTATCGTAACATATAGTAACAGTAGAGTTGTTGTTTTGACAGTGAGGAGCTGGTAAGGGTAAAGGAGGAGCTTAAGACTACTACCATGCACTACGACAGTAAGTGTGAGGACTACAAGATCATGGAGGAAAAACTCAACAATGTCAAGACGGAATACGAGTCTCACATACAGCATCTGGTCAAGAGGTAAGAAAGTGACAGGTCAAACTGACCAGTGAGTCATATGTTAAACATCTAGCCCTTAGCTAAGAAGTTCTCAGGGCAAAATTCATGAAGCATTCTCTTGATCAAGTGAATTTGTAAGTCATAGGTCAAACATACTGCCCATTAGAAAGTAGTAAGCAGGTCACACTAGACTTGATCAAATGTTTTACTCATTGTACAGGTTGGTTGAAGCTGCCATCTGAATGTCTATTTTTTTACAGTATTGTTTTGGCCTAAATGACTTTGATTGTTGATGGGCATTACAAACCAAAAACAAATAAAAAACATCCTACTATCTACCTTGGTGAACGGAATCTGAAGTTAATAAATAGATAATGTGATTGACAGACAACATGTCTTGTTACCAGAGATATTACTGAAGTAGCTGTATGTATTCTGAACTTAAACCCTGTTTTAAATCATGTATTATTTTCTACTTTTCAGTAATCAGCACTTGAATGAGCTTGTGAATGAGGAGATTGGCAAACTGAAAGATTTTATGGAGAACAGGTCGATGGGACGTATCCCAGGTAACGCCACATTGGAGGAAGAGCTATATGATGCCCAGGTAAGTTGTCATTTAAAAATAATCATTTAGGAGACTGTCATCAGCCAAATACCCTGGACCCTAGGAAACACTGCATTAATTAATGTTCATCAGAATCCTAAACATGACTATATTCCTACAATATTACGGCGTACAAGTGAATTTGGAAAATTATTGATTACAATACAATTAGTTGTTATAAGTGTGCCTTATTAATTGTTACTGATGGTGGTAATTTTACAAGTGTACATGCTATATTTCAGATTATGGTACGAATGAAGGATGCTGAATTACAAAAACTCAGGTCACAGGTGAAGAATCTGGAGAACAATCTGGAAAGAGTGACAGAGGTAAACTTTTTGTGGATTGTTACTTTAACCGTATCTATACCACAGGAAAAGATTCTATTGATCTATACACATGAAATCTTGTAATACAAATTTGCTGTTCAGCTTTCTTCTCATGATCTATTCTTATTGTCAGTGTTGCCATGCTGGTTAGCTGATCAAATTATATGTGATGTTACTTAGTTGTTAAAATGCAGATGTTTAAAAATTATCCTCTGTTTTAAAAAATGTTTACAGAAACAAATAATATTTCTTGTATGAAAGATTATGTATTAGACTGAGTTTGTTTGTGACTTACAGGAGCAGAGAAATAGCATGACCCAGTACTTACAGATGTACAAGAAGGTGCAGGAACTGGAGGCCAAGCAGAAGAGCAAGAAACAGGAAGAGCAGGACCATGACTCCCGGCCTACTAACCGCTCCCTCCGCCGAAGTAAGTCAGACCAAGTCCACACATGTACTTTCTCTATTACAACCTCCAATCAGAACTTTGTATGCTGTTGCTGATAGTGATGATGTAGACTGTGAAAGTATATTCGTCTCGGTATATATATATTTTAATTTCCTAAATGTATTTTACTGTCTGATCACAGCACCGTCCTTCCACCATCGTGCGAGGAGTCCCAGTCCACAGACTTCTGGCAAGAAGGACGAGCATCACAGTCGAGACTCGCATCGACGGCGCCACCTAGATGCACGTGGTATGTTTGAATCTAGACTATCATACAATACATTGGCAATATGTTTTCAATTACAATGAAAACTAAAACTATTTAAAGGGATTCATAATTGGCGAAGTTATTACTTTTATTTGCTTTAACATTTAACAAAATCGGAAAAGTATGTAGTCAATTTGTGATAGTTATCACTGGTAACAGGTTTAGTTGTCGCATCAATCTACTGTCGGACATGTGCAACCTTATTTCAGTGACTCCGAATAGGAAAATCTGTGTTCACCAAATGTTTCCAGTATCAGTCTAGGAGAATACAATTTGACCATTCTACATGTAGTCAATATAACTACAAGTACTATTATCACTGCAGTCCTGCCTCAGACACCATGGGATGGCCACCTGAAGACCAGAACTGAGGATTTAATCCCTATAAAATATCATTTCTCAATCACGTTACACCATTACTAATCTGTTTACATCTCCTCCTTGCAGACCTGAAGAGATCCAAAAGTAGTCCAACCATTCCCTTTGTGTTCGGGGGCAGACTGCCCTCGTCGAGTAGTCTCGGCAAATCCTCCAGCTTCAAGTCTGCCAAAGCTATGAAAGCCTCCAAGTAACACCACAGAATCTACACAACCACTCAACCACGTCGTTGCTACGGAAACCTGCAATGTTAAAACCTGTAACATGGAGAACTACAATGTGTAACCCTCGTGCACAAACATTGTTCAATTAGAGCATGTACATTGTTGTTGATATGTTTCTATATGAATCTGTTTGATGTATACGAATTTACTGAGTCCAATGTAAGGGTGTTTGTATACTACCTGTAGAATTTTCTGAGTCCAATGTAAGGGGGTTTGTATACGACCTGGAGAATTTACTGAGTCCAATGGAAGGGTGTTTGTATACGTGCTGTAGAATTTACTCAGTCCAATGTAAGGGAGTTTGTATACGACCTGTAGAACTTACTCAGTCCAATGTACGGGTGTTTGTATACGTCCTGTAGAATTTACTGAGGCCAATGTAAGGGTGTTTGTTTACGACCTGTAGAATTTACTGAGTCCAATGGAAGGGTGTTTGTATACTACCTGTAGAATTTACAGAGTCCAATGTAAGGGTGTTTGGATACGACCTGTAGAACTTACTCAGTCCAATGTACGGGTGTTTGTATACGAGCTGTAGAATTTACTCAGTCCGATGTAAGGGTGTTTGATGTGATATTCATCGCAAAGCGTTTGTTTAACATCAAAACTATATGTCTAGGGTGTTTGTATACTACCTGTAGAATTTTCTGAGTCCAATGTAATGGTGTTTGTATACGACCTGTAGAATTTACTGAGTCCAATGTAAGGGTGTTTGATGTGATATTCATCACAAAGCGTTTGTTTAATATCAAAACTATATGTCTTTCACTTCAGGATTCGGTATGAAAGTATTTTGCAAACAGAGCTATATTCCATGAAGTTTGAACTATTTTTTTTTAGATAGAAAGTGAACATCTTTCATCCCAGATATTTCAAAGGATGTCTTTCAGTCAAGTTTACTATTTACTTGCTTGAAATCTTGTATTTTTGGGCAAAATTTTAAAAAGCAATGGATAATATTTTAATAGAACACAACAATGCCTCATTTCTATGCAATAGGGCAGATAAAGACTAGATAGATAGGGTATATTATCATTTAAATATTCATGTGTTATATACTTTCAAATAACTTTTACAACAATGATATTATAAAGAATAGATATATATATATATATTAAGAAATGTGAAAGCTGATTGTTATAAACACATGTATTGTCAACTTGTCCAATCTTATGACTGGAGTAACTTGCAGGTAGCCTTTAATATTTTTTTATTTTCTTGAAATTGAATTCAAGTAAATTTTATCATGACTGCTGCTTTTTGTATTTTTATCGTTTAGCATACAAGTGTCATTTATCAGTTTTTTTATCGTCTTCACAGACATCAATGATTCAGTGTTGTCAGGCTGTGTTAAACTCTAGTGTTATCTTACATGTTTACTAGAAACATACTGTGAAAAAAATATTTTGATTCTTGTAGACACTGTTTGATAATAGTTTTGTTTAATTTTTATGTTTTATCTTGTTCTTATAAATATAAAATCCTGATGTTTATGTTGCCTTTGTCCATCTTTTAATGCTTTGTTTGAAGCTACAAATCTTAAGGGTATCATTGTGATGCTGTTTTCTCTTCTGTTGAACCAAAACTGCCAAATCTAAATATGACCTATGTTTTACAGTTAATTTCCAAATATGTTATCTTAAATTTTTTGTGTGATTTTAATTCCATGATGCTTCCAGATAATAAGATTTAGTCTAGTTCTCAGTTTTGTGACTGTTGCAGCAATGTGTAGATAAGATTTAAGCTAAGAATTAGTGACCTTCATTAGACTGTGATAATAGGTATTGGTACACGTGGCACTTTTTTAAGCTTATTTCTAGTTGTATTACTACATAGTTTTTCAAGTCTTGCCAAAAGAAAATATTATCAAAACCTTTCTCAAAATTGTTTAACCAAATTTGAGACTTGCACCATTTTAATCTACACAATATTTATCAATAAATGTTTTAATGTACACGCTGAAATCTTAATACAGACACCTGCTACCTGTAAACAAGTTGGGTACCTGTTAACAAGTTGGGTACCTGTAAGGAAGTTGGGTACCTGTAAACAAGTTGGGTACCTGTAAAGGAGTTTATACTGGTAGCCTATAATGTCCACGATGTTAATAGGCACAAAGCTATTTATCACAAATTGTCTTTGTTTTCCAACCCTTTTTAATGGAATATGTTACTGATACAGCAATTAAACTCTCATGACACATTTGTTAATTGATCACAAAGGTTTAATCCCTGAAGTGCTATTGTAAATGAATCTATTACAAAAGTATCACAGGAAGAAGTTTCCACAAAGTACAAGTTCCTTTTAATGTACATTTTAATGGTACAAGTGTAGTTAGAATTATGATTTTACTTTAAACATTTTAATATATGAAGCCATATAATGTTTATTCAATAAACTAATAACCAAAGAAACTTATTCATATATAAAAGTATATAACTTGAGGAGAATCAAAATATTTATGTCAAAGAAGATAGTTTTGTTCTATATCCTGGAATCTCTCGAAATTAGGTACTTGTAGATTTAAACCTGACCACCTTTGTTTTAAAATGTTTATCACAACCTGGACCAGAATGCTATTCTGACCCCCATCTTACTCCAGGGGTATTTAGTGTGAACCTTATATTGGCAACAGCTAGCTGTATTTTGTCCCGTAATTTTCCTGTGCACAATTTTCTCTAACTGAAATAGTTCAACAGGACTGTATTTGGTAAGGGAAAACATTTTGAGACATTGTGAATGGTAGATAGTGTTTAACGCTTTATGTATATTTGAAATCGTCACGTTACAGGTATTTTTATATGCCATGAGAAAACACTTGTTTTACATTACCTTTTAAATCTACTTGTATTTTATTCAGAATTTTAAAATAGAACATTTCACAATACATTTATTACAGAATGTTTTCCTGACGGAACGACAACATACGTTTTTGTTGAAAGTTAATACCCAGTTAACAGTTTGGGCTGATTAGACAGATGTTATGTAACAACACAGGAAGAACATTTGTGTTTGTAGACTAGCGTTCTGTTGAAACTTCATAAGTTAAAAATCTCGTTCAGATTTTCACTGCTTATTAATTACTGGCCACCTTTGGAGACTTTTTCTTTGCTGGGTATGTCCGGTGCAAGATGCATTTGGTTTTGCTAAGTCTTGTTATAGGAAAAAACTTGATTACCCCTGTATATATTTTTTAAATATTACCTACGAAAGTTTTCAATTTTGCTTTGAATTTTTAGTAATAAGTATTTTTTATGTTGGGTGATTTGTAAACTATGTTAAAGATATTCATTTTTTACAACACAGGGCCTTTTCATTATTGCCATGCCAACTTTGCTTTCTTATACATATTGTATATGAAAAAATACTTCCATTTTGTTTGACTATCAAGGAAACAGTTTGTTTGAAATATTTTTTTTAAGTTCAGGGAAACTGTTATGCATTAACTACTAACAGAATATATTAACGCTTATGCTGAATAGGATATATGTACCTTATATATATATATTACCATTATCATAGGATTACGTAGAATATATATATATATATACAGTTGTTAAATGTTTTCATCGTGAGATTGACGGTATTGGTATACTTGCCCTATTTAACTGAGAATAGAATGAATACTGAATTGTACGCTGATTTGGACTGTGTCTGTGTAGGATTTTAAATATGGGAAGAAGGTCATTGTCAATGTACAGATATATATGCTTATTATTTTGTTAACATTCACATATACCACTAACAATCATGACATACATCAAACAAACATACCCTGATAAATATCTAATAAAGATCAAAAGTAATATATAAGTCTAAGTGTTTGTTGTCTGTAAATGTTACTGCACCTGTAGAGTGTAGAAGGGGGATCTTATGTCTGTAAATGTTACTACACCTGTAGAGTGTAGACGGGGGGGCTTATGTCTGTAAATGTTACTACACCTGTAGAGGGTAGACGGGGAAACTTATGTCTGTAAATGTTACTACACCTGTAGAGGGTAGACGGGGAAACTTATGTCTGTAAATGTTACTACACCTGTAGAGTGTAGAAGGGGGATCTCATGTCTGTAAATGTTACTACACCTGTAGAGTGTAGACGGGGTAGCTTATGTCTGTAAATGTTACTACACCTGTAGAGGGTAGACGGGGGAGATTATGTCTGTAAATGTTACTACACCTGTAGAGTGTAGACGGGGGAGCTTATGTCTGTAAATGTTACTACACCTGTAGACGGAGGAGCTTATGAATGCCAAGCAGAAACTAAAGCAGCCATTTTGAATTTTAAAAAATGGCATTACACACACGTGATTTAGCAAGTACTATATTTACCACAAAGTATGAACAATATTGGACCAACAGAGCAGAAAATATAGACAGTCAATCAGGAACTGGTGGCCATCTTGAATTGTAAGTTCCAAATATTATGTCCTTCTTTACCATATACACTGTCCACAAGTACCATACATCAATGAATAGAACAAAAGTTATTGCTGTGTATGTCTCGGCTACCAAGTACCAATTACCGGTACCATAAAAAATTGACAAATTAATTTAGTCTTGACAGTATGTCGCCCATTCCATTTTTAATATAATAATAATAATATACAACATTTATATAGCGCCCTGTATAATTTGAGAAATTACTCTAAAGCAGTTTACAACCTATGGATAATAGTATTAGTTATGATTATTAAACAATAACGGCTAACAATCACCATTATAAATTTAGCAAGAAGATTATCATCTCAATGCCCCACTGAAACAGTATTCATTAAGTAAGGGTGACATGTAGGGATCACTCCATCAGTGTCATGCACAAAGGGTTTCTGTGCGATAACTCTTAAAGGAATCCTTAAATTTTCCTGAAAACTCCTTCAAATACTGATAGTACCATTTACCCACACAAGATTGATCTTATCCTGAATCTGAAATTCAATATGGCTGCCAGTTGCCATTAACTGGTTTTGTGTGATCATTCTTAAAGGAGTACTTTGTTTTCCATGACATTTCATACAAATACTACAGTATGTATTTGTTGCCTACTCAGGTGTGATTTTTAGATGGATCTAAAATTTGATCAGTATGGCAACCAATGGTCATCTTGTATAATGCACATAAATGAATAAATAAAGGGTGGTATGTACATGAAGTCTGTGCAAAGAGCCTAAAACGCAGATGGTAAGCTGTTCCACAACGTGGCCGAAACCCTCCCAAAGCACCGGTTTCCATAGGTCACAGTATCACCGACTTTGACTTAACCAGCAGCTATCTTGGATTTGGAGATACTGGTAAAATGGCATTTACGAAAGATGTCGACTTAATACCTTTGACCACCAAAATGAACACTAGTGGGTCAGAAACGGAAATACAGTGTATTTTTTACAGTATATCTCCCTCTGGTTTTACTAAGAGTAACCCTTATTTTCTAAACTCTCATTTTACAAAAAACATACTTCTCACAGAGAATCATTATGTGAATTTCAGTTTAATTAGAGGCTATTGTATTCCGAGATGGACAGACTAAATTTACAATGATTACGTACTGTAAGGCACCCACACTTCTGAGGGGCCCAAACAACAAAACTGGAAGCCATGTATCCCTTACTGTGACCGACTAGTTAGAGGTTATATACATGCACCATGCAAAATATTTGAGTGGTTTTAAAGGCAGGTAGGATAAGCTTAAAACACCTCTTACTGTGACTTCGACTTTCACAAACCTTGAAGTGGATCCCATGCTATAGCAATTTCCCTATCCTGGTGCACGGCACACCATTTAGTCCAGGTAATATCCACCTAAAAAAGTTATTCAGTTGATCATAAGTTATAGATTTTGATTTTCCTATGCCTGTATATGACTGGGCGTACTGTAGTATGGAGTCGTCTAACTGGATTGCTTGCCGAGTCTCAATATTTTGTCCAGATCATAACTTTCTTGCTATATCACTTATGTTACCAAACTTGCTATATCAATGTTTCCTGGGATCACAGATCATCACACTGAAATCTGTTCACAAGCTTTGCTTATACTTTTGTAACTTTGGGAAAGTGGAGCATCTGCTTACTAAAAGTAGGTCTTGTGCCTACTACATAGTTTGGGTTCTTCATCGTATTTGATACAAAATGTTGATCCCTTTCCTTGCCAATATAATCTATATGTAGTATAATAAACATTGGGAAGGCAATGTGGCATGTACTGGAGTCAGGTATTGGGTATTGTGCACAGCTAAACAGTGGGTTATGGTTCTTTGCTAATTTTCGATACCAAAATTTATGTGGAACACAACCTAAATCGATCCTCCCCTCAGTACCCTTTCTTCCTCTTGCAATGACTGTGATTGAAGAGATGAAGGTATTTTTTTGTTATGTGATATAGATATCCCATCAATTTAATATGTTTCAGCCCTGTGACCTTGAAAGTAGGTTGTCATTGATATTTGGACACTTTAGCACTCCATCCCATAAACATGCTGATCATATATAAGGACCCTGGCCCTGCATTCAAATTTGAGAATTGACTATATACAATATGAAAGAAAAGGTTTCGGACTGAGTCTACATAGCATACCCAAGAAGCATGGGTGTAGGACTTGGTAGATCTTATTGTTCTTTAGAAAACATTTACAATATTATGTGGAATGCTTAATATCAAGACATCAAGATATTGCAGTTTTCAATAAGCCATTCAAGACAACGTTGGTGTATGGACAGACGACTGACTAT
>NW_018408860.1:297534-320268 GCF_002113885.1 Mizuhopecten yessoensis | reverse complement strand
CCAAATAAAATATTTTCTTAATGTGGCACTAATGGGCTTCCGTAGCTTTGTCATGATGGATTACAGTTTGAGTTTGAACCCCGCATTAATGTTCCATTTTTCGCTGGAGTTATGGCCCTTTGAACATTGGAAATTATCAAAATTACCCTTTTATTGACGTATTTTCGCTACCGCTTGCCATATGAATTTGAAATTTTGTTTGTGGCTTAATCATAATAGATTACCATAGATAGTTTGAACCATGTATTGATATTCCATTTTTGACTAGAGTTATGGCCTTTTTGCACATAGGAAATTCTCATAATTCACTGTTTTCCATATTATTTGTAAGTTAGTATACATGTATAATGGATTAGAGTTTGAGTTAAAATCCAGTGTCAATGTTCTATTTTGTCTTGAGTTATAGCCCTTTGCACATAGGGAATTCTTAGTAACTGTATTTTTTTCCACATCAATACGTAACTTGATGCTTGACTCTTTTCTTGAATGATGGATTACAGTTCGAGTTGGATCCTCATGTTAAATTCTATTTATTGCTGGAGGCGACACACAGGCATACCCAATACGTATCATGCACTCATAATACTATCCACATATGACCTCCGAGATTATGTGGACGTTAAGCTCCCTCAACCAACCAATAAGCAACTGAAAGCATAATGCTTTTCATATGGCCATTATGGTGACCATGCTATTTCAAAATGACACCCTTTAAGTGTGTGGGTGCACGTGCCGGCAACGCATCGACTTCCTTCGAAATGCAGTTTTCTTCTATAGGTGTCTCCTTGACACCCGTCCTCATATGACCCTGGCTGCTGCGAGGACATAAATCACCTAAAAGAGTTCATCCTTTGAAGTCCTTCTGTATGACTTGATGGTCTGAAGCATTACTTGGATAAAAAGACTGAATGCCGTTTAACAGAGGGTCTCTCTCATAATATTCTGGCTCCCTATCGGGAGGAGTTGGGTCCTAAATGGGGAATCTCCAATTCAATTACACAATTTGGTGTTAGGACCCCTGTACATCTTTAGTAATCAGGTGTTCCGTCTGACTGTCCTTCTATCTGTTTCTAGCTCACCTGCCAAGGACAAGTGAGCTTTTGCCCTGGTGCGGCGTCCGTCGTCTGGCCATCGTCTGGCCCGCGGGCGTCAATTTTCCCTTTAAACATCTTCTTCTCAATAACCTACATTTGTAGAGGCCCAGATACCTGGTATTGGGACTGTACCGTACTGGGATGAAGGGCTATCAAGTTTGTTCAAATGAGTGACCTTGCCCGACTTTTCCAGGTCACGAGCGTTAAATGAGGTAAAATGTTTAAACGACTTATTTTCAATAACCAAGGAGCCCAGATACCTGATAGTGTGCCTGTAGCATGCTTGAATGAAGAACTACCAAGATTGTTCAAATGAATTATTTTGCCATCCTTTCAATGTCACAGAGGACAAATTTGCTAAAACTTTAAAACAATTCCCAATAACTAAGAGGACCATGATATTGAGCCTTTAGCATGCCTGGATGAGAGGCTACGAAATATGTTCAAAATAATGACATTGGCCGACTTTCAAGGTAACAGGGGTCAAATGTGCTACAATCTTTAAACAACTTCTTCTCAATAACCAAGCAGCCCAGATACATGTTATTGTGCCTGTAGCATGCTGGGATGAAGTGCTACCAAGTTGGTACAAATGAATGGCCTTGATCTACATTCAAGATCACAGGCGTCAAATGTGGTGTATTTGAATGAAGTGGTGATGAGCTAAACATCCACATAAATGACCTAGATCAGCTTCAAGGTTGCATTAGAAGCAAGTGAGCGATACAGGCCCATTGGGCTTCTTGTTTAATTTCTGCACAATATCTTCAGTGCTGTTGATTGGATTGCTTTCAGACTTTATCCGTTGCTTTTTTTAAGAAAGTGCTTGCTATGAATAGCTTTTCAGGCCCGGTGGTCAAAGGTCAAGGTCACTGTTACCATGAATAGAAAATTAGTTTAGGCACAATATTTCGAATTCTGTGACTGCTTTGGTGCTTTGGTGGTCAAATGTTAAGGTCATTGCTACTTTAGAAAGTATTTGCTTAGGATACAAATTGTAGCTTTTGAGGCATCGATGTCAAAGTTCAAGGTTAATGTTACTATAAATAGAAAAAATATTTCATGCACAATATTGGGAGCTCTGTTTGGCCGTATGCACTCAGACTTTATGCAGTTTAAGAAAATGTTTGTTTAAGCCTTTGGATAGCTTTTAAGCCTTTGATATCAAAGGTCAATGTCACTTACTAGAAATAGAACATCAGTTTGTGTACTGTATTTCGAATTCTGTTGGACTGATTACACTCAGATTTTATCTAGTCCTTCCTGGAAGAAATTGCCTGCTTGGGATAACTTTTCAGGTTCAGTGGTCAAAGGTCAATGGGTCAATATAAATAGAAAATCTATTTAATGCACTAATGCACAATATATTGATTTCTCCTGGGCTGATTACACTCTGATTTTATCCAGTGCTTTCTCAAAGAAAGTGCCTGCTTGGGATAATTTTCCATGCCCGGGGGTTAGGTCTATATCACTGTTACTATATGAATAGAAAATCAGTTTATAAAATGCACTACTTATATTTTGAGTTCTGTTGGTCTGATTACACTCAAGACTTTATCCAGTGCTTTTATAAAAGACAACACTTGCTTTCACTAGTGTTTGCTACATGTATACCTAACCACAGTTTCTTTTAAATCTTTAATAAACTTTATTATGGAGAATTGTCACGGCGGCATTTAAAATGTATATATTTTTAAATTTTTCATATTATTCCCGACAAGTGATTGGCCAGGAGTGCATCACGTGTCCACCCATAAAAACCGATAACGACTTGGAGCGCGTGATTTTTGTTAAAGGACTGGGTGTTTCTAAAAATAGAATTATGACGTGTCTCCAAACAATGCAACGTTCCACTTCCGAACCGCTTTACCACAACAAAGATGGTAGGTCGTCTCAAAGCTGTTCACATATTAGTATATGTGGTTATAGGGCCTTTGCAACCAGCCAATATTTTCCTCAACTCCCTGGGGAGCATACAGCCGGTGCTGCCATTTCGGCGCTCACAGCTAGCATTTAACAATTCTAGCATTGTCCAAACACGTACTCGTTTACAGCTGAATAGACTGGAACAAGCGGAGCAAAGTATCTTGCTCAAAGATACAACACAGTGCCGTGCCGCGACTCGAACCCGCAATTGTTCGGTCACGAGCCCGGCATATTACCACTTGACGACCGTGCCTCCCGTTAGTACAGTTACAAGTTGGTTTAACGTGAGCGCCTGCTCTCTCACAAAGCATCGCATCTATTCGTCTAAAGGTGGGTAATCGAATCGCTTAGTTGAGTGCTGTATATTGTTCCGTATATGCCTGATGAAGCTCTTAGAAAGACTTCGTGGATAATGTATATCTCATATTCAAATTATTTAGATACTTTTACCGAAATGCATTACTATACCATAGAGATACTCTATTATATGTTTATCATGTCATTAAAGTGGACGTACATTGACATTTTGAGTTCACACTTTTGAACAATTGAGAAAGATGTTTTATCTGCGAATATAGCATATAATTATCGATTCTTTTTCTCACAATTGTTTATTTTTTAGCTCCGGTTTAGGCCAGGCGAGGTACGACGGTAGTGTGTGACAGGCTCAAAAAAACTATCCGTTATGGTCAGAAAGTGTAAATGTTCGCCCTTTTCTTTTCATAGCATTCTAAATGTACATAATTATATTTGGAAACACTTTCGATTTGTTTTTCTCAGTCTTTTGACGTTAAGTACCATTGATAAGACCTATAAAAGGCTTACTTTACGTTTCTTTCTGAGTCTACCTTTACTAACAAAAAATTAGCGCGAACTGAATAATTACCATCCCTCAAGGTTACCTAAGCCCATTACTTCTCGCTATCTTACAATAGCCAAGTATGTTGTTAGAAATATTCATCTGTTTTAAATGGCTGCAACTGGTTCAGAACCGTGAAGAGTCAGCTTTTCACAAACTTTTACCGTTTGATATAGGAACTTATACTGGACCAGGAATCAAAAGCGATTAGGAAATCATGAGTTGCGGGGTAAGTTCATCATAATCATCATCATTCAAACAGTGTTTACTATTAATATCATTGTTTGCTGCATTAAAGGTCCTAGTTGTACACTAATTGCACGCTATGAAAAGAAAATGACATTATATTGAACTAGCTAGCGAGATTAAAGACATAATGCAAAGTCCATTTACTAATATCGTGGAAAGAAAACCAAAAGAGAAAAAAAACAAAAATGTTCACATAGCCATAAAGAGGAAGAAAATAATTGGCATATATGTAATGGTATTTAGATACGATCCAAAACGATAGTGTGTAGGGTGAGGGTATCCAAAATGGAACACTTGTTTAAGAATAAATATTAATATTTCCTATAACATTTCTGAAGACAATTGTTTTAATCTAATGAAACAATACATGCCTTTAGCCTTCATTTTATGATTTTCTTGGGTACCAACAGAGCGTACGTCTATTTATAGAGCTCATTTAAGCGAGTCCGATTCACTTGGAATTTTAAGCTGGTCGAGTACCCAAAATGGAACACTTCATCACGTAAGTCAGATTATGAAAATAACTGACAGCATTTAAAATAATTTTCTTCATTTCAAAAAAGATTTGAAAATCTCTGACAAACTTTAGTCATTTATTGCCTAAAGTGTTTATTTGAACATATAGTTTTCAATGTTTAGAAGTATGATAGGATATTTATGTTGTCATACCATACCGTTTCCCGGGATATTATCTAGAGTTATGGCCCTTTGCACATAAGAAATCTCATAATTAAATGTTTTCCCGTACTGTATCTTTTTTTTTTCCATTTCAATTTAGTTTATGAACAATGTTGAAGAGGTAGGCAGATGAAACTCGCTCAAAATGCTAAAAACTAATAAAATCTTGATTAGGAATGCATACTCTATTTCCTTTTATTACAAAATGAATAATGCTGTATCATACATATTTAAAGCGATCCATTTCGATCGGGTACCGTTCAAATTTGGGTACTCTCACTGTACATTGTACGCTCACACGGAAAACGAACGGGAAACTTACTCCTAAATTTATGGTTACAAATCTCATTCATTTTGTTTGCTATTTGAATCCTGATGGATTTGTAAATGTTTTTGGTATAATTATTTTAGGCTAACTATTCTACCGTAAGTGAATCGACACATATTTGCATTGCCAATACTTGTTCGTACATGATTCCATTGTCATATTTGTCTGATTCTATCTCGTTACATAGAGGCTCTTTTTTTCTTGTAGAAATCAGCTCAATTATGAAATAATCCAAATACACTCATCGTTCTCAGCAAATAATGTAAATATGAAAACACATAACATGACATTTTTTTGTGTCAAAACACAATATTCGCCTATAAAAATAAACTGTACTACAATAGAGGCCTGATTACAACAAAAAAGCATAACAAACTGTATTTTATACATGAACACTGTGTGACAAGATGAAGAAATACGGGGATAAAGTGTGAGTAGATAAACAGATACAAAGACACGGTGATAAACAGACACATAGACACAGTGTGACTAGATAAACAGATGCACAGACAAAGTGTGACTAGTTAAAGAGATACATAGACACAGTGTGACTAGATAAAGAGATACATATACATAATGTGACTAGATAAAGAGATACATAGACAAAGTGTGACTAGTTAAAGAGATACATACACACAGTGTGACTAGATAAAGAGATACATTCACACAGTTTGACTAGATAAAGAGATACATAGACAAAGTCTGACTAGTTAAAGAGATACATACACACAGTGTGAATAGATAAAGAGATACATACACACAGTGTGACTAGATAAAGAGATACATAGACAAAGTGTGACAAGTTAAAGAGATACATACACACAGTGTGAATAGATAAAGAGATACATACACACAGTGTGACTAGATACAAATATACACAGACACAGTGTGATTATATAAAAAGATACACAGACACAGTGTGACTAGATATAGATATACACACACACATTGTGACTAGATTAAAATATACAAAGACACAGTGTGACTAGATAAAAAGATACACAGACACTGTGTGACTAGATAAAGATATACACACACAGTGTGATTAGATAAAGAGATACATAGACAAAGTGTGACTAGTTAAAGAGATACATACACACAGTGTGACTAGATAAAGAGATACATACACACATTGTGACTAGATAAAAAGATGCACAGACACAGCGTGACTAGATGAAAAGATACACAGACACAGCGTTACTAGATATAGAGATACATACACACAGTGTGACTAGATACAAATATACACAGACACAGTGTGATTATATAAAAAGATACACAGACACAGTGTGACTAGATAAAGATATACACAGACACAGCGTGACAGGATAAACAGATACACAGACACAGTGTGACTAGATAAACAGATGCACAGACACAGTATGACTAGATAAAGAGATACACAGACACAGTGTGACTAGATAAAGAGATACATACACACAGTGTGACTAGATAAAGAGATACATACACACATTGTGACTAGATAAAAAGATGCACAGACACAGCGTGACTAGATGAAAAGATACACAGACACAGCGTGACTAGATATAGAGATACATAGACACTGTATGACTAGATATAGAGATACATAGACACTGTATGACTAGATATAGAGATACATAGACACAGTGGTACTAGATACTACAGACACAGTGTGAGTAAATAAAGAGGTACATATACACAGTATGAGTATAAGGGGCAGAGAAGTAATTCCAACAGATATAGAGATACAAGGACACTCTGTGACTAGATAAAGAAATGCACAGTAAAGATATAGAAATATCTATACGATATATAGGGTTTTGCCGACCGCGTGTAATTAGATATACATTAACAATGACACAGTTAAACTTTATATAATGATACACAGACTCAATACAACAGACATGATACGACTTTACATATACCAAGACAGTATATGGACCGAAAGCTTATATATGTATCATATGAAGTTTAGCATTAACTCAGCAAAACGTTATTACAAAATGTAGAACCATAAACAAAAACAAAAAAATATGGAAGCTTTAACAAAAACTATCATTGTACTAAATATCAATAACACGAAGGAAAAACATTCACAATTAAAAGGTTGAAAAAGTACTAGGTGAAAAGATCAGATGTTCCAGGAGGGAAAGCGTGTTCTGCCTAATCGACGATATCAGCAATGTAATTAAAAGTAAAATCCAAATAATAACAGGTTCCCATGGGGAACTTATCTTGCAATCGCACAAACAAATAGCAATGAGAAAATAATGTCGACAAAAGTCTTCATCAAACCAGCATCTTTTAAAACCAGGTGTTGTAGGCTTGTCGACATCTATCAAGAAAACAATGATGATCAGAAAAAGCTTTGGAATAGCGAATTAAATACAACATATCAATGCCATATATGCTGAATCAGAGATGCTACTATCAAGAAAGGGAAAATTCAAGACAAAAAAAAATCTGTTTGGGGTTGACCAACATCTATAATGCTAGTTATTGTTAATAAATTGAAACAATAGAATAATAATATAAAAAATACCCCCGCCCCATGAAATTGTCTCCAACTGGAAAAAAGGGAAATACACAAAACAGTGTGTATTCCCTTTATAAACTGTTGTAAACGTAACAGCTTCCCGTGGGGTGTTACACGTACTCACAATTTTTTTTATAAGTCTAAAAAAAATAGCCATCCTTTGAACGTACAACTTGTATCTTACCTATTCGTCGTAAAAACTTGTCGATTTGAAATCGCACCTTTGTCCTGAAGTCCTTTAATACATTGGGTGAACTGCATGTACTCGTGAATTATCTATAAACTGACCTCTTACATGTACTTGTAAATTAAATCTTAACTGACCTCTTATCTGTACTCGTGAGTTATCTCTGAACTGACCTCTTACATGTACTCGTTAGTTATCTCTGAACTGACCTCTTACCTGTACTCGTGAGTTATCTCTGAACTGACCTCTTACCTGTACTCGTGAATTATCTCTGAACTGACCTCTTATCTGTACTCGTGAGTTATCTCTGAACTGACCTTTTACCTGTACTCGTGAATTATCGCTGAACTGAATCATTATCTGTACTCATGAGTTATCCTTAAACTGACCTCTTACCTGTACTCGTGAGTTATCTCTGAACTGACCTCTTACCTGTACTCATGAGTTATCTCTAAAATGACCTCTTACATGTACTCGTGAGTTATCTCTGAACTGACCTCTTACCTGTACTCGTGAGTTATCTCTGAACTGACCTCTTACGTGTACTCGTGAGTTATCTCTGAATTAGCCTCTTACATGTACTCGTGAGTTATCTCTGAACTGACCTCTTACCTGTACTCGTGAGTTATCTCTGAACAGACCTTTTACCTGTACTCGTGAGTTATCCCTGAACTGACCTCTTACCTGTACTCGTGAGGTATCTCTGAACTGTCCTCTTATCTGTACTCGTGAGTTATCTCTGAACTGACTTATTACCTGTACTCAAGAAACATCTATTAACTGACCTCTAACCTGTATTCGAGAGTTATCTCTAAACTGTCCTCTTACCTATACTTGTGAGTTATCTCTGAACTGACCTCTTACCTTTATTCTTGAGGTATCTCTGAACTGACTTCGTACCTGTATTTGTAAGTTATCTCTGAACTGACCTCTTGCCTGTACTCGTGAGTTATCTCTGAACTGATCTCTTACATGTGTTCCTAAAATATCTATAAACTAATATAACCTCTTACCTGTACTCGTGAGGTATCTCTGAACTAACCTCTTACCTGTGCTTGTGAATCATTTCTGAACCGATATCCTACTTGTACTTGAGAGCAATTGCTGAACCTGCAGTATTCTTATCGCTGATATAGTCTCGTGTCAAACTGGATGATCGTTTCAGATAGTTGTGACAAGAAGGCATGTTGTTTACAGTTATGATACATTTTCTATGTTACATATTGTCCTAAAGCTGTAAAAATGTTTAAATTTCAGGTTATACTACCAACAATCCTTCTTTTCATTGGGTTTGCTGGATCAACTCTACAAATAAAACATCCAGAAGACATCAATGATGCCGTAGATGTTCAAACTGATTCGGAAGAGATACCTTCAGCGGCAAAAAATATCAACAACAATGCAAGATCCCGCATAATCCGCGAGACTGGATCTGGAAAAAGCAGTGGTTCTGGTAGCGGTAGTGGCTCTGGTAGTGGTAGTGCTTCTGGTAGTGGTAGCGGTTCTGGTAGCGGTAGCGGTTCTGGTAGTGGTTCTGGTAGCGTAAGTGGTTCTGGTAGCGGTAGCGGTTCTGGTAGCGGAAGTGGTTCTGGTAGCGGTAGCGGTTCTGGTAGTGGTAGTGGTTCTGGTAGCGGTAGCGGTTCTGGTAGCGGTAGTGGTAGTGGTTCTAGTAGTGGTAGCGGATCCGGTAGTGGTAGTGGTTCTGGTAGCGGGAGCGGTTCTGATAGTGGTAGTGGTTCTGGTAGCGGTAGTGGTTCTGGTAGTGGTAGTGGTTCTGGTAGTGGTAGCGGTTCTGGTAGCGGTAGTGGTTCTGGTAGCGGAAGCGGTTCTGGTAGCGGTAGTGGTTCTGGTAGCGGTAGTGGTTCTGGTAGTGGAAGCGGCTCTGGTAGCGGTAGTGGTTCTGGTAGCGGTAGTAGTTCTGGTAGTGGTAGTGGTTCTGGTAGCGGTAGTGGTTTAGGTAATGGAAGTGGTTCTGGAAGCGGTAATGGTTCTGGTAGCGGTTCTGTTAATGGTAGTGGTTCTGGTAGCGGTAGCGGTTCTGGTAGTGGTTCTGGTAGCGTAAGTGGTTCTGGTAGCGGTAGCGGTTCTGGTAGCGGAAGTGGTATTGGTTCTAGTAGTGGTAGCGGATCTGGTAGTAGTAGTGGTTCTGGTAGCGGTAGTGGTATTGGTTCTAGTAGTGGTAGCGGATCTGGTAGTAGTAGTGGTTCTGGTAGCGGGAGCGGTTCTGATAGTGGTAGTGTTTCTGGTAGCGGTAGTGGTCTTGGAAGCGGTAGTGGTTCTGGTAGCGGTAGCGGTTCTGGTAGCGGTAGTGGTTCTGGTAGCGGTAGCGGTTCTGGTAGTGGTAGTGGTTCTGGTAGTGGTAGTGGTTCTGGTAGCGGTAGTGGTTCTGGTAGTGTGAGTGGTTCTGGAAGCGGTAATGGTTCTGGAAGCAGTAGTGGTTCTGGTAGCGGTAGTGGTTCTGGTAGTGGAAGTGGTTCTGTAAGCGGAAGTGGTTCTGGTAGTAGTATTGGTTCTGGAAGTGGTGGTGGTTCTGGTAGTGGTAGTGGTTCTGGTAGTGGAAGCGGTTCTGGTAGCGGTAGTGGTTCTGGTAGTGGAAGCGGTTCTGGTAGCGGTAGTGGTTCTGGTAGCGGTAGTAGTTCTGGTAGTGGTAGTGGTTCTGGTAGCGGTAGTGGTTTAGGTAATGGAAGTGGTTCTGGAAGCGGTAATGGTTCTGGTAGCGGTTCTGTTAATGGTAGTGGTTCTGGTAGCGGTAGCGGTTCTGGTAGTGGTTCTGGTAGCGTAAGTGGTTCTGGTAGCGGTAGCGGTTCTGGTAGCGGAAGTGGTATTGGTTCTAGTAGTGGTAGCGGATCTGGTAGTAGTAGTGGTTCTGGTAGCGGTAGTGGTATTGGTTCTAGTAGTGGTAGCGGATCTGGTAGTAGTAGTGGTTCTGGTAGCGGGAGCGGTTCTGATAGTGGTAGTGTTTCTGGTAGCGGTAGTGGTCTTGGAAGCGGTAGTGGTTCTGGTAGCGGTAGCGGTTCTGGTAGCGGTAGTGGTTCTGGTAGCGGTAGCGGTTCTGGTAGTGGTAGTGGTTCTGGTAGTGGTAGTGGTTCTGGTAGCGGTAGTGGTTCTGGTAGTGTGAGTGGTTCTGGAAGCGGTAATGGTTCTGGAAGCAGTAGTGGTTCTGGTAGCGGTAGTGGTTCTGGTAGTGGAAGTGGTTCTGTAAGCGGAAGTGGTTCTGGTAGTAGTATTGGTTCTGGAAGTGGTGGTGGTTCTGGTAGTGGTAGTGGTTCTGGTAGTGGAAGCGGTTCTGGTAGCGGTAGTGGTTCTGGTAGTGGAAGCGGTTCTGGTAGCGGTAGTGGTTCTGGTAGCGGTAGTAGTTCTGGTAGTGGTAGTGGTTCTGGTAGCGGTAGTGGTTTAGGTAATGGAAGTGGTTCTGGAAGCGGTAATGGTTCTGGTAGCGGTTCTGTTAATGGTAGTGGTTCTGGTAGCGGTAGCGGTTCTGGTAGTGGTTCTGGTAGCGTAAGTGGTTCTGGTAGCGGTAGCGGTTCTGGTAGCGGAAGTGGTATTGGTTCTAGTAGTGGTAGCGGATCTGGTAGTAGTAGTGGTTCTGGTAGCGGTAGTGGTATTGGTTCTAGTAGTGGTAGCGGATCTGGTAGTAGTAGTGGTTCTGGTAGCGGGAGCGGTTCTGATAGTGGTAGTGTTTCTGGTAGCGGTAGTGGTCTTGGAAGCGGTAGTGGTTCTGGTAGCGGTAGCGGTTCTGGTAGCGGTAGTGGTTCTGGTAGCGGTAGCGGTTCTGGTAGTGGTAGTGGTTCTGGTAGTGGTAGTGGTTCTGGTAGCGGTAGTGGTTCTGGTAGTGTGAGTGGTTCTGGAAGCGGTAATGGTTCTGGAAGCAGTAGTGGTTCTGGTAGCGGTAGTGGTTCTGGTAGTGGAAGTGGTTCTGTAAGCGGAAGTGGTTCTGGTAGTAGTATTGGTTCTGGAAGTGGTGGTGGTTCTGGTAGTGGTAGTGGTTCTGGTAGTGGAAGCGGTTCTGGTAGCGGTAGTGGTTCTGGTAGTGGAAGCGGTTCTGGTAGCGGTAGTGGTTCTGGTAGCGGTAGTAGTTCTGGTAGTGGTAGTGGTTCTGGTAGCGGTAGTGGTTTAGGTAATGGAAGTGGTTCTGGAAGCGGTAATGGTTCTGGTAGCGGTTCTGTTAATGGTAGTGGTTCTGGTAGCGGTAGCGGTTCTGGTAGTGGTTCTGGTAGCGTAAGTGGTTCTGGTAGCGGTAGCGGTTCTGGTAGCGGAAGTGGTATTGGTTCTAGTAGTGGTAGCGGATCTGGTAGTAGTAGTGGTTCTGGTAGCGGTAGTGGTATTGGTTCTAGTAGTGGTAGCGGATCTGGTAGTAGTAGTGGTTCTGGTAGCGGGAGCGGTTCTGATAGTGGTAGTGTTTCTGGTAGCGGTAGTGGTCTTGGAAGCGGTAGTGGTTCTGGTAGCGGTAGCGGTTCTGGTAGCGGTAGTGGTTCTGGTAGCGGTAGCGGTTCTGGTAGTGGTAGTGGTTCTGGTAGTGGTAGTGGTTCTGGTAGCGGTAGTGGTTCTGGTAGTGTGAGTGGTTCTGGAAGCGGTAATGGTTCTGGAAGCAGTAGTGGTTCTGGTAGCGGTAGTGGTTCTGGTAGTGGAAGTGGTTCTGTAAGCGGAAGTGGTTCTGGTAGTAGTATTGGTTCTGGAAGTGGTGGTGGTTCTGGTAGTGGTAGTGGTTCTGGTAGTGGAAGCGGTTCTGGTAGCGGTAGTGGTTCTGGTAGTGGAAGCGGTTCTGGTAGCGGTAGTGGTTCTGGTAGCGGTAGTAGTTCTGGTAGTGGTAGTGGTTCTGGTAGCGGTAGTGGTTCTGGTAGTGGAAGCGGGTCTGGGAGCGGTAGTGGTTCTGGTAGGGGAAGTGGTTCTGGAGGCGGTAGTGGTTCTGGTAGCGGTAGTAGTTCTGGTAGTGGTAGTGGTTCTGGGAGCGGTAGTGGTTCTGGTAGGGGAAGTGGTTCTGGAGGCGGTAGTGGTTCTGGTAGCGGTAGTAGTTCTGGTAGTGGTAGTGGTTCTGGTAGAGGTAGTGGTTCTGGTAGTGGAAGTGGTTCTGGTAGCGGTAGTGGTTTAGGGAATGGAAGTGGTTCTGGAAGCGGTAATGGTTCTGGTAGTAGTAGCGGTTCTGGTGGTGGGGGGGGTTCTGGTAGTGGTAGTGGTTCTTGGAGCGGTAGTGGTTCTGGTAGTGGAAGTGGTTCAGGTAGCGGAAGTGGTTCTGGTAGCGGTAGTGGGTCTGGTAGTGGTAGTGGTTCTGGTAGCGGGAGCGGTTCTGATAGTGGTAGTGTTTCTGGTAGCGGTAGCGGTTCTGGTAGTGGTAGTGGTTCTGGTAGTGGCAGTGGTTCTAGTAGCGGTAGCGGATCTGGGAGCGGTAGTGATTCTGAAAGGGGGAGTAGTTCTGGAAGCGGTAGTGGTTCTGGAAGCGGTAATGGTTCTGGGAGGAGTAGCGGTTCTGGTGGTGGTGGTGGTTCTGGGAGTGGTAGTGGTTCTGGTAGCGGTAGCGGTATTGGTTCTAGTAGTGGTAGCGGATCTGGTAGTAGTAGTGGTTCTGGTAGCGGGAGCGGTTCTGATAGTGGTAGTGTTTCTGGTAGCGGTAGCGGTTCTGGTAGTGGTAGGGGTTCTGGTAGCGGTAGCGGTTCTGGTAGTGGTAGTGGTTCTAGTAGCGGTAGCGGATCTGGGAGCGGTAGTGATTCTGAAAGTGGGAGTAGTTCTGGAAGCGGTAGTGGTTCTGGAAGCGGTAGTGGTTCTGGAAGCGGCAATGGTTCTGGTAGTAGTAGCGGTTCTGGTGGTGGTGGTGGTTCTGGGAGTGGTAGTGGTTCTGGTAGCGGTAGTAGTTCTGGTAGTGGTAGTGGTTCTGGTGGCGGTAGTGGTTCTGGTAGTGGTAGTGTTTCTGGTAGCGGTAGCGGTTCTGGTAGTGGTTCTGGTAGCGGACGTGGTTCTGGTAGCGGTAGCGGTTCTGGCAGCGGTAGCGGTTCTGGTAGTGGTAGGGGTTGTAGTGATTCTGGTAGCGGTAGTGGTTCTGGTAGCGGAAGTGGTATTGGTTCTAGTAGTGGTAGCGGATCTGGTAGTAGTAGTGGTTCTGGTAGCGGTAGTGGTATTGGTTCTAGTAGTGGTAGCGGATCTGGGAGCGGTAGTGATTCTGAAAGTGGGAGTAGTTCTGGAAGCGGTAGTGGTTCTGGAAGCGGCAATGGTTCTGGTAGTAGTAGCGGTTCTGGTGGAGGTGGTGGTTCTGGTAGTGGTAGTGGTTCTGGTAGTGGTTCTGGTAGTGGTAGTGTTTCTGGTAGCGGTAGTGGTCTTGGAAGCGGTATTGGTTCTGGTAGCGGTAGTGGTTCTATAAGCGGAATCGGTTCTGGTAGTGGTAGTGGGTCTGGTAGTGGTAGTGGTTCTGGTAGCGGGAGCGGTTCTGATAGTGGTAGTGTTTCTGGTAGCGGTAGCGGTTCTGGTAGCGGTAGCGGTTCTGGTAGCGGTAGCGGTTCTGGTAGTGGTAGTGGTTCTAGTAGCGGTAGCGGATCTGGGAGCGGTAGTGGTTTTGGTAGCGGTAGTGGTTCTGGTAGTGGTAGGGGTTCTGGTAGCGGTTCTGGTAGTGGTTCTGGTAGCGGACGTGGTTCTGGTAGCGGTAGTGGTTCTGGTAGTGGAAGTGGTTCTGGTAGCGGAAGTGGTTCTGGTAGCGGAAGTGGTTCTGGTAGCGGTAGTGGTTCTGGTAGTGGAAGTGGTTCCGGTAGTGGAAGTGGTTCTGTTACCGGTAGTGTTTCTGGAAGCGGTAGTGGTTCTGGTAGCGGTAGCGGTTCTGATAGTGGTAGTGGTTCTGGAAGCGGAAGTGGTTCTGGTAGTGGTAGTGGTTCTGGTAGTGGTAGTGTTTCTGGTAGCGGTAGCGGTTCTGTTAGTGGTAGTGGTTCTGGTAGCGGTAGCGGTTCTGGTAGTGGTTCTGGTAGCGGAAGTGGTTCTGGTAGTGGTAGTGGTTCTGGTAGTGGTAGTGTTTCTAGTAGCGGTAGCGGAATTGGGAGCGGTAGTGATTCTGATAGTGGGAGTAGTTCTGGAAGCGGTAGTCGTTCTGGAAGCGGTAATGATTCTGGTAGTAGTAGTGGTTCTGGTAGTGGTAATGGTTCTGGTACCAGTAGTGGTTCTGGTAGTGGTAGCGGTTCTGGTAGTGGAAGGGGTTCTGGTAGCGGTAGTGGTTCTGGTAGCGGTAGTGGTTCTGGTAGTGATAGTGGTTCTGGTAGCGGTAGTGGTTCAGGTAATGGAAGTAGTTCTGGAAGTGGTAGTGGTTCTGGTAGCGGTTCCGTTAGTGGTAGTGGTTCTGGTAGCGGTTCTGGTAGTGGTTCTGGTAGCGGAAGTGGTTCTGGTAGCGGTAGTGGTTCTGGTAGTGGAAATGGTTCTGGAGGCGGTAGTGGTTCTGGTAGCGGTAGTGGTTCTATAAGCGGAAGCGGTTCTGGTAGTGGTAGTGGTTCTGGTAGTGGTAGTGGTTTTAATAGCGGTAACGGATCTAGGAGCGGTAGTGGTTCTGATAGTGGGAGTGGTTCTGGAAGCGGTAGTGGTTCTGGAAGCGGTAGTGGTTCTAGTAGCGGTAGTGGTTCTGGTAGCGGTAGTGGTTCTGGAAGTGGTAGTGGTTCTGGTAGCGGTAGTGGTTCTGGTAGCGGTAGTGGTTCTGGAAGCGGTAGTGGTTCTGGAAACGGTAGTGATTCTGGTAGCGGTAGTGGTTCTGGTAGCGGAGGTGGTTCTGGTAGCGGAAGTGGTTCTGGTAGCGGTAGTGGTTCTGGTAATGGAAGTGGTTCTGGAGGCAGTAGTGGTTCTGGTAGTGGTAGTGGTTCTGGTAGCGGTAGTGGTTCTGGTAGTGGAAGTGGTTCTGGTAGCGGTAGTAGTTCTGGAAGCGGTAGTGGTTCTGGTAGCGGTAGCGGTTCTGATAGTGGTAGTGGTTCTGGAAGCGGAAGCGGTTCTGGTAGTGGGAGTGGTTCTAGTAGTGGTAGTGGTTCTGGTAGTGGTAGTGGTTCTAGTAGCGGTAGCGGATCTGGGAGCGGTAGTGGTTTTGGTAGCGGTAGTGGTTCTGGTAGCGGTAGTGGTTCTGGAAGCGGTAGTGGTTCTGGAAGCGGTAGTGATTCAGGTAGCGGAAGTGGTTTTGGTAGTGGAAGTGGTTCTGGTAGCGGAAGTGGTTTTGGTAGCGGTAGTGGTTCTGGTAGTGGAAGTGGTTCTGGAAGCGGTAGTGGTTCTGATAGTGGGGGTGGTTCTGGAAGCGGTAGTGGTTCTGGAAGCGGTAATGGTTCTGGTAGTAGTAGCGGTTCTGGTGGTGGTGGTGGTGGTTCTGGTAGTGGTAGTGGTTCTGGTAGCGTTAGTGGTTCTGGGAGCGGTAGTGGTTCTGGTAATGGTAGTGGTTCTGGTAGTGGTAGCGGTTCTGGAGTCGGTAGTGGTTCTGGTAGCGGTATTGGTTCTGGTAGCGGTAGTGGTTCTGGTAGCGGTAGTGGTTCTGTTAGTGGTAGTGGTTCTGGTAGCGGTAGTGGTTCAGGTAATGGAAGTGGTTCTGGAAGCGGTAGTGATTCTGGTAGCGGTTCTGTTAGTGGTAGTGGTTCTGGTAGCGGTAGCGGTTCTGGTAGTGGTTCTGGTAGCGGAAGTGGTTCAGGCAGTGGAAGTGGTTCTGGAGGCGGTAGTGGTTCTGGTAGCGGTAGTGGTTCTGGTAGTGGAAGTGGTTCTGGTAGCGGTAGTGGTTCTGGAAGCGGTAGTGGTTCTGGTAGCGGTAGCGATTCTGGTAGTAGTAGTGGTACTGGTAGCGGAAGCGGTTCTGGTAGTGTTAGTGGTTCTGGTAGCGGTAGTGGTAGCGGTTCTGGTAGTGGTAGTGGCTCTATTAGCGGTAGCGGATCTGGGAGCGGTAGTGGTTCTGGTAGTGGTAACGGTTCTGGTAGCGGTAGCGGTTCTCGTAGCGTTAGCGTTTCTGGTAGTGGTAGTGGTTCTGGTAGCGGTAGTGGTTCTGGTAGTGGGAGTGGTTCTGAAAGCGATAATGGTTCTGGAAGCGGTAGTGGTTCTGGTAGCGGTAGTGGTTCTGGTAGTGGTAATGGTTCTGGTAGTAGAAGTGGTTCTGGAAGCGGTAGCGGTTCTGTTAGTGGTAGTGGTTCTGGTAGCGGTAGCGGTTCTGGTAGTGGGAGTGTTTCTGGGAGCGGTAGTGGTCTTGGAAGCGGTAGTGGTTCTGGTAGCGGTAGCGGTTCTGGTAGTTGTAGGGGTTCTGGTAGCGGTAGCGGTTCTGATAGCCGTAGTGATAGTGGTTCTAGTAGTGATAGCGGATCTGGTAGTGGTAATGGTTCTGGTAGTGGTAGTGGTTCTGGTAGCGGGAGCGGTTCTGGTAGTGGGAGTGTTTCTGGGAGCGGTAGTGGTCTTGGAAGCGGTAGTGGTTCTGGTAGCGGTAGCGGTTCTGGTAGTGGTAGGGGTTCTGGTAGCGGTTCTGGTAGTGGTAGTGTTTCTGGTAGTGGGTCTGGTAGCGGTTCTGGTAGTGGTAGTAGTTCTGGTAGTGGTAGTGGTAGTGGTTCTGGTAGCGGTAGTAGTAGCGGTTCTGGTAGTGGTAGTGGTTCTAGTAGTGGTAGCGGATCTGGTAGCGGTAGTGGTCCTGGTAGCGGTAGCGGTTCTGGTAGCGGTAGCGTTTCTGGCAACGGTAGCGGTTCTGGTAGTGGTAGTGGTTCTAGTAGTGGTAGTGGTTCTGGTAGCGGTGGTGGTTCTGGTAGTGGGAGTGGTTCTGGAAGCGGTAGTGGTTCTGGTAGCGGTAGTGGTTCTAGTAGTGGTAGCGGATCTGGTAGTGGTAGTGGTTCTGGTAGCGGTAGTGGTTCTGGTAGTGGTAGTGGTTCTGCTAGAGGAAGTGGTTCTGGTAGCGGTAACGGTTCTGGTATTGGTTCTGGTAGCGGAAGTGGTTTTGGTAGCGGTAGTGGTTCTGGTAGTGGTAGTGGTTCTGTTAGTGGTAGTGGTTCTGGTAGCGGTAGCGGTTCTGGTAGTGGTTCTGGTAGCGGAAGTGGTTCTGGTAGCGGTAGCGGTTCTGGTAGTGGTAGTGGTTCTGGTAGCAGTATCGGTTCTGGTAGCGGTAGTGGTAGTGGTTCTAGAAGTGGTAGCGGATCTGGTAGTGGTAGTGGTTCTGGTAGTGGTAGTGGTTCTGGTAGCGGTAGAGGTTCTAGTAGTGGTAGCGGATCTGGTAGCGGTAGTGGTTCTGGTAGCGGTAGCGGTTCTGGTAGCGGTAGCGGTTCTGGCAGCAGTAGCGGTTCTGGTAGTGGTAGTGGTTCTGGTAGCGGTAGCGGTTCTGGTAGTGGTAGTGGTTCTGGTAGTGGTAGTGGATCTGGTAGCGGTAGTGGTTCAGGTAGCGGTAGTGGAAGCGGTTCTAAGGAAGATGAATGTAAAATCAAAGTTGATAATACGTGTATCAGGCCAAAACAATACCTGTTCGATCTTCCATATACGAAGGAAACCAACAATTTCAAGTAAGTTGATATCACGGCGTTACAGTGATCTTTAACTGCCTTTTATAGAATTATAATCAACAAATAAAGTAGAATTTAATTGGACAGATAGTAGCTTGTAAATAGAGATAGTATACATTGTACTGTTTTGTTAAAATAATGATAATTATTGGTTTTGGTTTGTTTGAGTTTTACGTCCTATTAATAGCTACATTTGTACATGGTCATTTAATGACTTGCCAGGTTTAGGTGGTTGAGGAAAGCCGGATTTCCCGGAGTAAAACCTTGTGATAGTGCAGATCTGATGCACCGCGGCCCCTTGATAATAATAACATCTTTATCAAAAATGAAAAATAAACGAACTGTAACAGGAAGCACGGTAGTCTTGTGGTAGGAGGCAGGGCTCGTGACCGAAGGGTTCCGGGTTCGAGTTACGGCACTGCACTGTGTTGTATCTTTCAGCAATTGTAGATTGCTAGCTGTAAGCGCCGAAATGGCAGCACCGGCTGTATGCTCCCAAGGGAGTTGAGAAAGAATCACGGATAATAATTTGTGAACAGCTTTGAGACGACCTACGAACTAGGTTGTGATAAAAGCGGTGTATAAGAACCTCAAATTATTATAATAATTATATAATATATCCCATATATAATATTATTATATGCTTTAAAATTTCTCGCAATCAGATTGGTCAGATCCTATACACGTGACCAGTCCTCAAAAACTCATATGGGATATAAAAAACATCATGTGCAATTATTCATGAGTTTCACCAAAAAGAAATGCACCACATTTGCAAATCTCCCGTACATGTGCATCAATGGTTGTATTGAAGGTAATAGGATTGTGTCGCCATTTCTCAGTAGAATTTCTTCATATTTTGTAATTATATATCTTTGCAGTAAAGACAATTTTCTGCCACAAAATAAATATAGATTGTCAGAATTGTAAGGATTTTAAATGGAAATCTATGTAAAAATGAGTGAATTTTGAAAAAAAAATGAAACACGCAATGTTTTGCAAAATAATGTCAATAAAAATGATACTGACATAGATTAGTATTGCATTAATGCATATCAATTTAAAAAATGCTGAAATTGTGTAAAATTAATTATATATAAACGATTAAAAATTGACATTTTATAATAAAACCATATACACATAGTAATTGCAGGTAAGAGTTATCGTTTTCTTGAAAAACTTCACAGTAGTGAAATAGGTAGCCGGTTTCCTGAAGTACAGAACAACGGACGCATGTAACTCATTAATGAAAAAACAACTGAATAAATGCCTGGATTGCTTTGAAATACTTTAATATTTCAGTCTTCTGTCAATAATAAACATACAATATTCATCAGTTTAATATTAAACATTAGAATATGCAGAAATTGTGATACTGTCTCCCTACATTCGGTTTTCAACTAGGGATGTACTTCCTACTTCCGTTTAGCAATACACTCCTATGACCTTAAGTCTTCGTTATATGTTGCATCTACATGTTCTAGTTTACAAGTCAAAAGTCACAGTAAACCCTAATAGAATGATACTAATGTTCGACTCGACTTCTGTTTCTAAGGATAAAAGAATAAAATTTATATAAAATGAAATTATAATTCAAAATGTTTCAATTTTGGCGTTTGAAACATGCCGTCTTTATGGAATACCTTACATCTAATACGGGTACATTGTATTTTTGGAAAAAAAAATCGGTCATGAAGATGAACACAAATTTTATTAGATTGAAATTATTTCAGTTCAAGTTATTTTGATATTCCTGTAAAACCTTTTCTAGCATATCTATTTCACAAATTTAAAATAAAATAATGAATAAATGAAAATATGCTGTTTTCTAGGCTGGGTTTGCATACACGTATGAGAAAAGCTCAAGCCGTACTTAGTAAGGTGGCCATTTCCTTTATTGCATCCAATACAACTAAAAACAAAAACCGAATCCGGCACGAATAAAATCCGGAATCAGGTATTAACTAATTAAACAACAGGCACAGTACATATATCCGGAAAATTATAAAACTATTTATCATGACTAGTATACCAATACAGAACAACAACTTGATTTTGACTCAAGTTTTTCGAGTTTTGGAACGTCCAAATAACCTGGGTTACGAAATCATAATGTCTGTACACCATACACATTGCTGATTATATGAATTAATTCATACATATGAAACAACTATGTGTACATGTCAGTGTGTCTGATGGGAAGCGTATAGTAAAATATTTGTTGATCTTGTGGTAAAGAAATACTTTATTTCGTTTGCCCTCCATTGATAATGTTACATCCGGGCCTCGACGTCATGAAACATGATTTATCCCGGGGAGACAAAGACTCGTGTACCCCTTAAACAAAGGCAATACATGTACATATGTCTATGAACATCAGGTTTGTATTTTAGTTAAGATGTAACAAGAGCGCGGACAAACAAATGTGTCAAAAGATGAAACATTTCCATATCTTAAAATAAAACACAGATACATTTTTTTTAAATTTACATATCGCAAAATTAAACAGCGAAAAACAGTTGCTTGTAGATAGATGTACAGTACTGATGAAAAACTAGCTGAAAAGCTTTTAATGGAGATTTACACAAAAAAATCCGGTTTTATAATCTTCCCCAGTGACTATCTCTTCCGGCTAGTGTTAAC
The DNA here is from genome assembly GCF_002113885.1 of Mizuhopecten yessoensis. NCBI lineage: Eukaryota > Metazoa > Mollusca > Bivalvia > Pectinida > Pectinidae > Mizuhopecten > Mizuhopecten yessoensis. The sequence continues at coordinate 299,332 of NW_018408860.1, read as the reverse complement.
AAAGCGTAGCTGAATTGAGTCATTTCGGTACATATATAACAACTATTGTACATACGTTTTTCAGCGTAGCCGAAATCGGCATCAATTTTATGGACAACTCGTACACATTTTACACCTTTGTGTGCATACGCTTCAATGGTCATTTGTCTGATGAAGGCCTAGGTGACAGTGTACATATCGTACTACTAGTCATCGAAACGCCACATAGAAAATTGTATGGTCGTGTAAAAAGAACTTCTCATAATCCATACTTACATCTACCAACCCGAAGAAAATGTTTAGAAACTCTTCCGGCTATCGTTTCTAAGGAAAAGCCGACTTTTTCATTTGTCTTTGCTTGGTATTACATTACCTGTTAAACTGGTTATCATTAAACCAGTGACGGGGTAGGGGCATTATGCATTCACTGTTTTAATTGTTCGTATTTTGCTTTTATTTCCACTTTTCTTAGATAAATGATATATATATAATGTTGGTTCGTGAAGATGTTCTATTTATTTAGTATAGTAGTATCACGTTGCGCACACGTTAAACAAATCAAATAATAACTGGTTTGACGGTTAATGCGCTTTTAATCCCCAGCGATACCCATACTCGTTACCAAGCAAGCACATTTACGCATTGAACTGCTGGCAAATTAAATGATATGCCTTTGTCCAGTTGCAATTCATATTTCCAATGAATTGCAACTGAAAGTAGTTCAATACTTACATTTATTACATACTTACTAATAAATACCAGATTTTTGTATAAGCGATACGACACAATTGCTCTAACCCATATCAGCCCTCGCCGTCGTATCACACCCCAAAACCCGTATCAGCCCCCGCCGTATCACACCCCAAAAACCCGTATCAGCCCGCAAAACCCATATCACACCCCTTTTGGATTTTTTTTCTTTTTTCAATATTTCAAAAGAAAAAAAATATCATAAGATAGTAGCTTTTATTAGTAAGTATGTAATAAACAGAATAAAACATCACTTTTTCCATATCACACCCAGTATCAACCCTCGACTAATATCAGCCCTCGGGCCTTCGGCCCTTTGGCTGACATTGCAGTCTAGGGTTGATACTGGGTGTGATATGTAAAAAGGCATGTATTATTCTCTATTTACCATATTTGGAATATGTTAATTTCATTGAAAATTCAATAACACTTAGGCCTTTTATGTTTATCGCAGATAAAACAGTAATCGCCCATGATGGGTCAATGGTGCCCAACGTAACAGTTATGACGTTATAATAATGATGACGTCAGCAATCGGTCCATGGCATTCATAGCCTATATCAATACCAACTGAAATTTGTAGGATTATATAGTGGCAATGCCATACGATGGTAAAAACATTCTAAAATATCAACTCTTCCTTAGAAACGACATCCGGAAGAACCAGAAAAATAAATCAACTTTAAAAAACAAAATCTCAATTGAAGGCTTTTTAACTTGCACTGTAAGCATTAAGATACATTTGAATACATGTTTTTCTCCGATTGGATTGGAGCCGTAGGCAGTTTTACCGTGTATCCTGAGGACGTGAACTATTGTTATTTAATATATGTAAATACAAACGACTTCTACAATTTAAGATCATAGAAAATACCACCTTGTCCTCACAAAACTGTGCAGTCGTAGAATCTAAATAATCTATATACGTATATATTATATACCGTTGTTTCCAACCTGGTGGACCTTTTACGGTCGTCTTTTGACAGTCTTCAATAAAACTGCGCAGGAAGATCCCATGGTCAAAGACAAACAACAAATGTAGCTGTGTATATCATATATGGGGGGGGGG
>NW_018408860.1:198344-293751 GCF_002113885.1 Mizuhopecten yessoensis | reverse complement strand
GGGGGGGGGTGTATATACTTAGTTTATTTAAGGAAATAACAATTGTTTGGTCTATTTTCAGTGTGTTAGACTTTAATCTTAATTGGAATTATACTCAGGTGATGACTCTTTGATATTTTTAAATTTAGACCCTACTACATTCCAATAGTGTGAGTGACGAGGCCCGAAAGGGTAAAATTAGATAAGATTTCAAGAATCTTCTTCTTAAGACCACGATTTGCTAGAATGAAATCCTCTTTACGGATGAAAAGGTCCTATGGTACTTCACAAAAATCGTGAATTTTACTACCAAGTGTAACCCATTCCTATACCTGAAGAGGGATTAAATTTTACTATATTACATCTTTTTATTATGACAATTACAAGCTACATGTATCTATGGCTATATCAATGATATACATGTATGCTAGTCACACCGTAACATCAGTTTGTCAAAAAAGTCATATTACGATAATAGATAGACAGAACGATATGGTTTTGTCACATGAGCACAGCAAATAACAATTTTATTACAACTCATGATCATGACCGTTGGGGCAACGTGCCTCCTGTTACTAGAACAATGAGGTGTTTGCTATGGTTATCAGTTCGAATAGGCGAAGTCAATCGGAAATCATTCGGAAATCCCGATTAGTGCTTATATTTGACGCCCTGACAATAACTGTACTCGAATTATTCTTCAAGTGAAACAGAAATACCCGAGAAGTTTCGAACGTGAACGTTGACTGTTTTAAATACTATGAACCGTGAGTGTTAGCTGTTAAATGTTACGGTATAAACAACAAACATAGCTACTGCCGTTCTTTGAACAAGAAATCGATTCAAAAAGGTATAGTGTTATGATCAAAACCGTTTTGAATATATATATATATACATATAGAAAAAATAAAATTAACGACCGACTAAAAAACTAGCTGCTTTCACCCTTCACAGGGCTCTTCAGGTTTTTCAATTTACCTTGTTTTTATTATATATACATATATATATATAAATATGTATAAAAATAATATTTTCGTCGGTACACAAAACAATATAGTGTAGTAATATAGATTTACATGTAAAATATACATTTATATGTGGCTTACATGATATGCTATCGCATTATTCGATAATGACTCGTCACGGCACCCTTCAAGTTGTAAACAAAGATCACATTTCAAATAATGTACGTCATGTTTGAATATTTTAATTTAAAGTTTGCCTACGATTTTATTTCAGAAAACGTCTACACCGTGCCCTGCAGTTAGATAGACAGGCCAGACTGTTCCTATTAGAGACAACAGCTAAAGATAATGAAGATGACCCTGTCTGTGGAAAAGGCAGGTATGNAATTGCTGTACAATTATTAACCAGAAACTTGGAATAAACGACATACCTCAGGTAGACACATGTCAAAGAATCCAAGACCTCCTCATAAAAACAAATACCCACCACCACCACCACCACCACCACCACCAAATAAATAAAAAATAAAAAAGGCTGCATTAGCACTACACGTAACACACGAAGCAAACGCCTTTTTAAGCGATGCATTTATCAATTTTACTTGTTACACAATAATACATAAAAAATACAACGAACCCGGAGCAAGCCAATTTACAATTTACTCATACCTGTTTTTTATAACATAACTTTACCTTGTCTTTATTTAAAAGTATTTAAAAGCGTAATTGATTGAGCTTTTTCGAAGGGAAAATTTAAAAATCCGCGTTTTACCCAAGGCGCTCGAGAGCTTTTTTTTTATTTAGAAGCATCACACATGAGTTACGAGTGATTGAATGAGATGAAAACAATGAAGCTTTTGTAACGTCTATTCTGGTACACCCTAGGGTGTACATGTACAACAAAGATTATTGCCCGAGAAACATCGCGAGAAAGAAAAAGAAACTGTTTACTCTATCAAAGATATTAAAGACATCTCGTAATTGAAACACAGCTTCATAAATATTTTTGTAATTTATAAAAATAATATTTAAATGTGGTCTAAGAGGATTTTACAATATAAATGTTGTCGACTTATTTGTTACAGACAAGACCAATGTCCGTATGAGATGAAGACTCTCTTTGGGTTCTGGAGAGGCGTAAATGAACTATGTGCAGTTGTTTATCCTTTATTACAGAAAGTTACTTTCGCCAAGTGTGAGACCAGGTAATTAATTAGTCAAATTAAAGATCCCCGTACCCCTGCCAAAAAGTCTTACTTAGAGTTGGAAACTGTTGTGTTTCTTTATGTGTTTTTTCGCATTACCAAAGCTTTCATAAATCATTTCTGAAAAGAAAACCATACCTTGCGCCTTGTCGTACTTTTATGAAAAATATTAAAAAAAAAATGAAACAAACAGAATTTAATTATCAGCAGGGCTGGGCCTCAGCTTGATGTATTACGCTCTAGCCGATTGAGCTACCTTGTCAATAGAGATGTCCTGGCCCAATTGTGCTACGGTTACATGTTATCCACACGGAAGTTAAGGGGAGGTTACTGTAACTTTGAAAAAACACATTGCAGTGGTACAGGGATCCTTAACGTTATTCATGCCCAATTCATTTTTTTTCTATATTTAATTTTTATTTACATGAAAGACGTATCGTTTTGTCAGAATTCCTATATCAAGTGTAAACATTAATGTGTACCTACTTCATCAACATTAAGGTTTATTATATGCATGAACATTTCTCGCAATCACATTGGTCGGATCCTATACACGTGACCAGTCATCAAAAACTCATGTAGACTGGTTATCCGGTGAATACCGATTTCTAAATATAGCCTGTATGAAAATTCCCCGGAACCTGTCGTAGCGCATGCGCAGTTCGACTGGAACGCGATCTGTCAGACGACATTAGAAGATGGCTGCTGGCGAACGTTTCTCCTCCGTTAGGAAAATTACCAAAACTATTCGAGGATAACGATGCTGTAAGCCATTGAACACGCAGCGCATGTCCTCCATGCTTATCTTAAGAAAAAGAACCTAGACGATGCCTTCGAAAGCTACAATGATGAACTGTTGTATTCAAATCTGGCTAAATTTTACACGGAGGCTCGCGTACAAAAATCAGAACCTTTAGTTTTGTGTTGTTTTATTTTATTGTTGAAGCATATAATAAAACAGTTATGGGCTTTTGTGCTGGTAAATATGATTTTGTATTCACCAGCACAAAAGTCCATAATTGTATAATATGTAACTTTTTACCCAGTGAATTATGGTCCCCTGTGAGACTCTGGTTATAGAAAGTATCTTATAAATGGTCTCCATGATCTAAGTCTTAACCTAAACATGCTGTGTAACGCTAACTTACTTAGTGCCACAAATGGACATGTTTCTGGCTTGTAACGTTTGTGTCATTAGACAGTTTTCTTATTTAACACATGAACAGAATAAATTTTTTGTTCATAAGACAAATCGGTCAAAAAACGTTCTATATAAATCTTTATATACAATTGCACGTGTTAATCTTCAGGAATAAATGACATCACTTCATTGGTTTATAACGACATGTGTATCTGAAGCTACATTGTATGTATTAACTTGCGAAGTTATTTATATGTGTGCACACCATAGTTAAACATATACAACATGTGACTAGGGATCCGAAAGTGTTGGAAACTAATTAACTTAGGCCAAAGCGACCTTAGTTATGAATCATTTCTCACCTTTTACCATAATATATGCACATATGTTGATACTTTCTTCAATAATTATTCAAAATAGCAATACCTCGTACAAGTATTTTCTATGTCTATTATTTATTTTCGAAGGACATTCTGTTGCGGACGAGGGACGAGGTGTATCTCTGCCGGTTTTGCCAGGAAGCCCTACCTGGTATACTGTGATCGTTATTACTCCAATTCACACTCTTACATTCTCGACGGCACCCCGGGTTTAGTCAGGAGGGACGTATCCAAGAGAGATGCCCTCGAGGATAGGAGCTCTGATTTAGGTGTCCTCTGCCTCAGATACGATCTATTTCCGCAAGGATGCAATTGTTTAAACACGGGATTTGGACTGTTCAAAACTATACCAGAGTGCCAAGACATTTTAATATAAGGGAAATGAAATATCTCTTTTATTGGATGTCGGGTTTAAATTCTTATACAGTTTAGGTACTAATAAATAATTCTGTATTTCAAACGCTTCTTGCTGCACTGAGATCAAGATGTTTTCTTTTTAAGGTATTTTATTATTTCGTCATACACGTTACATCCACAGTGACCTGATGATTTGTTACAGCTATTCATTGCCCTAATATCATCTTTGGGGATGCCATTTTGTATACCGAAAATATGATTTAAATTCCTAACACGTGTAAAATCGCTCTTAACACTTCAGATTAGGGCCAAATAGAGCTGTAAATATAATTTCAACCGGTTGACGGTAGGAATTAGGATACAACTATTTTCTCTTTGGTATGAGAACGCCAATAGGTGGCGCTATTTGTGGTATTTGCACCTGCAAATGGTCTGGGTTGTTACCTGTACGTGTCATTCAGGCGATACAGGTAACAAGAAGCACACGTGTATCGGCGAGAGCCGAGCGGCTTATTGATTCTGTGTAGAGAACGAAATGACGAACCCACTTCCGTTCGGGGTGCAAGCGCGTAATTCAGTCTTGCATACTTCCTCTATATAGTTTCGTTATCGTAAATAGAAAGTAGAATCTCTGATACTCACCTGTGGGTTACATAAAGTCTTCTGACACTCTCCTCCAAATAATAATCCATACTTTAAATAATTGCTGAAAACAAAATGTCTATCTCCGGTGCATTCTACGAGTGTTGTGGTGGTGAAATTCGTGCACTGGGTTTGAGCGTGGAGTGTTTGTTTTCGTGACTCTGATTCGAGAAAGCACATGCGAAGACTGTCAAGCATTGACGCTGTTTGTATGGTCCAGCTTGTTATATTTTGTAAGTTCAAGGTAGAAGTAACAATATGCTCAAACTGAGTTAAAGTACGACGGAGTCACTTATCGTAATCCAAAGGAAATGGTAGAAAAATGGGCATGCCATTTCGAAGATATACAATTTACTCATACCTGTTTTTTATAACATAACTTTACCTTGTCTTTTTTTAAAAGTATTTAAAAGCGTAATTGATTGAGCTTTTTCGAAGGGAAAATTTAAAAATCCGCGTTTTACCCAAGGCGCTCGAGAGCTTTTTTTTTTATTTAGAAGCATTACACATGAGTTACGAGTGATTGAATGAGATGAAAACAATGAAGCTTTTGTAACGTCTATTCTGGTACAGGGTGTACGTGTACAACAAAGTACAGATAAGGCAGACAATCGTTTCGATAACAAGTTTTAGAGCGAGATATTAAAATGTGTTAGCGACATTGAAATTGGGCTTTCCAATGGAAAGGACAAGTATTTGGATGACCATGTTACAGAGCGTGAAATCAAAAATATATATTGTAAATTAAAACTAAACAAAGCTGGAGGGATTGATAATATTGTGTATGGCTATATAGTCACTTGTCGAAATTATACAATGCTGTCATTAAGTCTCAACATATACCTGATGATTGGAAAAAAGGCCTTGTCATAACACTGTATAAGGGAAATAGTAAACCGAAAGACGACCCGAATAGTTATAGAGGGGTGACACTTTTACCTGTAATATTAAAAAAACATGAAAAAAAATTGTCAAAGAGATTGGATCCTGTCCTAAGCACGGATAATTTCCCAAACAGGCAACAATTAGCATATCAAAAGGGGTTATGGATCTGCTAACGTCTTTTAATATTCAAGAATGTATACAGTATAACACCGAGAAAGGAGAAGACGTACATGTGGGATTTCTCGATAACAATAAGGCTTTCGACACCGTTTGGCATGCTGGGTTGCTCTTTAAACTGCATGAATTAGATATAAAATGTAAATCATGGAACATTATGAAAAAAATGTAACAATGTACAAAGTAGTATTTTAGTGAACGGATTGAGGTCAAGATGGGTAAAAATGGAGCGCGGTATCTTACAAGGAAGTGCTCTTTCAGCAAAAATGTATCTTGTTTTTATAAATGAACTGCTGAACAATATTGAAAAATGTGGGAAGGGTACAGTAATAGCAGATCTGCAAGTTAACATTCCCACACAAGCAGATGATATATGTGCAATTAGTACTAAATATTCTGATCTGCAATACATGCTTTCTATATGTGAAGAGTACAGTAAGAAATGGAGATTTACATTTTCTTCTGCTAAAAATAAAATTGTAACTTTTTTCCTGTAAAAGAAGAAATATTGAACGTAAGACCCTGCATTTATACAATTGTATTCTTCCGAATGTTGATGATATCGTCCATGTTAGTGTAATGCTGAACAGTAAATTTAATTCAATAGAGCGTACTTTACGTGCATGTAACAAGTTACGAAGCGGAACCATGAGCATTATTCGATGTGGAGCCCATCCAAGTGCTTTAAATCCANAACAAACAGAATTTAATTATCAGCAGGGCTGGGCCTCAGCTTGATGTATTACGCTCTAGCCGATTGAGCTACCTTGTCAATAGAGATGTCCTGGCCCAATTGTGCTACGGTTACATGTTATCCACACGGAAGTTAAGGGGAGGTTACTGTAACTTTGAAAAAACACATTGCAGTGGTACAGGGATCCTTAACGTTATTCATGCCCAATTCATTTTTTTTCTATATTTAATTTTTATTTACATGAAAGACGTATCGTTTTGTCAGAATTCCTATATCAAGTGTAAACATTAATGTGTACCTACTTCATCAACATTAAGGTTTATTATATGCATGAACATTTCTCGCAATCACATTGGTCGGATCCTATACACGTGACCAGTCATCAAAAACTCATGTAGACTGGTTATCCGGTGAATACCGATTTCTAAATATAGCCTGTATGAAAATTCCCCGGAACCTGTCGTAGCGCATGCGCAGTTCGACTGGAACGCGATCTGTCAGACGACATTAGAAGATGGCTGCTGGCGAACGTTTCTCCTCCGTTAGGAAAATTACCAAAACTATTCGAGGATAACGATGCTGTAAGCCATTGAACACGCAGCGCATGTCCTCCATGCTTATCTTAAGAAAAAGAACCTAGACGATGCCTTCGAAAGCTACAATGATGAACTGTTGTATTCAAATCTGGCTAAATTTTACACGGAGGCTCGCGTACAAAAATCAGAACCTTTAGTTTTGTGTTGTTTTATTTTATTGTTGAAGCATATAATAAAACAGTTATGGGCTTTTGTGCTGGTAAATATGATTTTGTATTCACCAGCACAAAAGTCCATAATTGTATAATATGTAACTTTTTACCCAGTGAATTATGGTCCCCTGTGAGACTCTGGTTATAGAAAGTATCTTATAAATGGTCTCCATGATCTAAGTCTTAACCTAAACATGCTGTGTAACGCTAACTTACTTAGTGCCACAAATGGACATGTTTCTGGCTTGTAACGTTTGTGTCATTAGACAGTTTTCTTATTTAACACATGAACAGAATAAATTTTTTGTTCATAAGACAAATCGGTCAAAAAACGTTCTATATAAATCTTTATATACAATTGCACGTGTTAATCTTCAGGAATAAATGACATCACTTCATTGGTTTATAACGACATGTGTATCTGAAGCTACATTGTATGTATTAACTTGCGAAGTTATTTATATGTGTGCACACCATAGTTAAACATATACAACATGTGACTAGGGATCCGAAAGTGTTGGAAACTAATTAACTTAGGCCAAAGCGACCTTAGTTATGAATCATTTCTCACCTTTTACCATAATATATGCACATATGTTGATACTTTCTTCAATAATTATTCAAAATAGCAATACCTCGTACAAGTATTTTCTATGTCTATTATTTATTTTCGAAGGACATTCTGTTGCGGACGAGGGACGAGGTGTATCTCTGCCGGTTTTGCCAGGAAGCCCTACCTGGTATACTGTGATCGTTATTACTCCAATTCACACTCTTACATTCTCGACGGCACCCCGGGTTTAGTCAGGAGGGACGTATCCAAGAGAGATGCCCTCGAGGATAGGAGCTCTGATTTAGGTGTCCTCTGCCTCAGATACGATCTATTTCCGCAAGGATGCAATTGTTTAAACACGGGATTTGGACTGTTCAAAACTATACCAGAGTGCCAAGACATTTTAATATAAGGGAAATGAAATATCTCTTTTATTGGATGTCGGGTTTAAATTCTTATACAGTTTAGGTACTAATAAATAATTCTGTATTTCAAACGCTTCTTGCTGCACTGAGATCAAGATGTTTTCTTTTTAAGGTATTTTATTATTTCGTCATACACGTTACATCCACAGTGACCTGATGATTTGTTACAGCTATTCATTGCCCTAATATCATCTTTGGGGATGCCATTTTGTATACCGAAAATATGATTTAAATTCCTAACACGTGTAAAATCGCTCTTAACACTTCAGATTAGGGCCAAATAGAGCTGTAAATATAATTTCAACCGGTTGACGGTAGGAATTAGGATACAACTATTTTCTCTTTGGTATGAGAACGCCAATAGGTGGCGCTATTTGTGGTATTTGCACCTGCAAATGGTCTGGGTTGTTACCTGTACGTGTCATTCAGGCGATACAGGTAACAAGAAGCACACGTGTATCGGCGAGAGCCGAGCGGCTTATTGATTCTGTGTAGAGAACGAAATGACGAACCCACTTCCGTTCGGGGTGCAAGCGCGTAATTCAGTCTTGCATACTTCCTCTATATAGTTTCGTTATCGTAAATAGAAAGTAGAATCTCTGATACTCACCTGTGGGTTACATAAAGTCTTCTGACACTCTCCTCCAAATAATAATCCATACTTTAAATAATTGCTGAAAACAAAATGTCTATCTCCGGTGCATTCTACGAGTGTTGTGGTGGTGAAATTCGTGCACTGGGTTTGAGCGTGGAGTGTTTGTTTTCGTGACTCTGATTCGAGAAAGCACATGCGAAGACTGTCAAGCATTGACGCTGTTTGTATGGTCCAGCTTGTTATATTTTGTAAGTTCAAGGTAGAAGTAACAATATGCTCAAACTGAGTTAAAGTACGACGGAGTCACTTATCGTAATCCAAAGGAAATGGTAGAAAAATGGGCATGCCATTTCGAAGATATACAATTTACTCATACCTGTTTTTTATAACATAACTTTACCTTGTCTTTTTTTAAAAGTATTTAAAAGCGTAATTGATTGAGCTTTTTCGAAGGGAAAATTTAAAAATCCGCGTTTTACCCAAGGCGCTCGAGAGCTTTTTTTTTTATTTAGAAGCATTACACATGAGTTACGAGTGATTGAATGAGATGAAAACAATGAAGCTTTTGTAACGTCTATTCTGGTACAGGGTGTACGTGTACAACAAAGTACAGATAAGGCAGACAATCGTTTCGATAACAAGTTTTAGAGCGAGATATTAAAATGTGTTAGCGACATTGAAATTGGGCTTTCCAATGGAAAGGACAAGTATTTGGATGACCATGTTACAGAGCGTGAAATCAAAAATATATATTGTAAATTAAAACTAAACAAAGCTGGAGGGATTGATAATATTGTGTATGGCTATATAGTCACTTGTCGAAATTATACAATGCTGTCATTAAGTCTCAACATATACCTGATGATTGGAAAAAAGGCCTTGTCATAACACTGTATAAGGGAAATAGTAAACCGAAAGACGACCCGAATAGTTATAGAGGGGTGACACTTTTACCTGTAATATTAAAAAAACATGAAAAAAAATTGTCAAAGAGATTGGATCCTGTCCTAAGCACGGATAATTTCCCAAACAGGCAACAATTAGCATATCAAAAGGGGTTATGGATCTGCTAACGTCTTTTAATATTCAAGAATGTATACAGTATAACACCGAGAAAGGAGAAGACGTACATGTGGGATTTCTCGATAGCAATAAGGCTTTCGACACCGTTTGGCATGCTGGGTTGCTCTTTAAACTGCATGAATTAGATATAAAATGTAAATCATGGAACATTATGAAAAAAATGTAACAATGTACAAAGTAGTATTTTAGTGAACGGATTGAGGTCAAGATGGGTAAAAATGGAGCGCGGTATCTTACAAGGAAGTGCTCTTTCAGCAAAAATGTATCTTGTTTTTATAAATGAACTGCTGAACAATATTGAAAAATGTGGGAAGGGTACAGTAATAGCAGATCTGCAAGTTAACATTCCCACACAAGCAGATGATATATGTGCAATTAGTACTAAATATTCTGATCTGCAATACATGCTTTCTATATGTGAAGAGTACAGTAAGAAATGGAGATTTACATTTTCTTCTGCTAAAAATAAAATTGTAACTTTTTTCCTGTAAAAGAAGAAATATTGAACGTAAGACCCTGCATTTATACAATTGTATTCTTCCGAATGTTGATGATATCGTCCATGTTAGTGTAATGCTGAACAGTAAATTTAATTCAATAGAGCGTACTTTACGTGCATGTAACAAGTTACGAAGCGGAACCATGAGCATTATTCGATGTGGAGCCCATCCAAGTGCTTTAAATCCAAGAATTATAAAATGTAAAGTGTATGCTGCAGCCTTATATGGTTGTGAATTATGGTGTTTATCCAGAACAGAAATATTAATGCTTAAAAGAGCACAACATTTCATCTTGAAAGCAATACAAGGTTTTGAGACTAAAACCCGTACAGATATGTGTACAAGTCTACTTGGATGGACCAGTATATAATCCTATATAGACACTAAGAAATTGTTGTTCCTAGGTAGGTTATGTAGATTAGATAACACGAATTTGTCGTCTCGTGTATTCTTTACAAAATATGTTCTCGTTGATATAGAATCTAAGTTAAGTTCAAATAGACAAGGGTTCGCAGTTGATATACTAAGAATACTGCAGAAGTATAAATTGTTTGAAGTGCTTAAGGATTTTATAACTAACTGTGCTTTTCTGTCTATGTATGTGGCGTGTTAAAGTAAAGAATGCCGTATACTCAGTAGAGGAATTAGCGTGGCGAGAAAGAATGGCCAATGGTGGCGAGTATACTAGATTTTCTCTTATCCACGATCATTTAGTACCACATGTATTATGGAGACTGGCATTTAAATTCCCAGCCAAAAGAGAAGCTATACAATATGTCATGAAATTAATTGTAACTATCAGAGAGCGTGAGGGTGAAGAATTATGTCATAAATGTGGCTTTATGTACAGTGATATAGCCACCCATATAGTTCTACAATGTGATTATACAGGAGAGTTAAGAGATAATTTATGGTGCGATATTATAAATATAAAAGACATAATGTTTAGTGTGTACTTACATTCCATGTCTGATTATGATATGTTTCATATCCCCATTGGAGGAAATGTAGAGCATGAGTTGAATTCATCGGAGTTAGATGACTTTCGCATTAAACATTCAGAATGTGCAAACTTTTACTACAAATAATGTCTTAACCTAATCTTTATAATGTGTTAACTGGGTGTTTTTTTTCCTTTTCTGTATTTCGTATGATGGTCATCTCTCTTAAGCAACTTTTAAGTAAGTTAAGGAGCTTAGTGACGCAAAGGGGAGTTAACTCCAGCGTAACTCTTACTTTCTGTTTGTATATTGTCATATAACATGTACGTTACTTTGTCAATCTTCAATGAATGTATATATGAATTGTTCTGTTTGTGAATCTTCGATTCGGAGGAAATAAAGAGAATAATACGTATAAACCGTATGAGTGTGAAGTATAACCTCTATTTCGATGTTTCAAACGGGAACGTAATAGGATTGATAACGGTAATAAATTAAACCATCGTTGCTACATGTACCACGGACGTCGCTCTGAGACGAGACACTATGTGAACTGTGTATGCTTATCAAACATTCCTGTAACACAGCATGCACTGTTGCTGGTGCATTTATTTATGCAAATGTAACAATTTAAGAACATGACACAACTGCCGCTGCTGTTTGGCAAGAATTCGCGCTGTGTCAAAATATTATCCAATCCGGTGTAAGGGAAATAACTCTTACGTTGGTAAAAGTCGCATTGAGAAATATAATTCAAATATATTTCAAGAACATTTGTGAGATTTTGTGATGAATTGTATATTCAATAATAATAAATAAAGTCACGACATATATTAATAATTATTATTAATATGAATAAAAAATAAATAAAAATAAAAGGAGTACAATGTCTCTTTTCTCCATGCATGTTTTCCCACTACTGTTAATTATCCTTCATTTCACAAGCACAAAATGCACCTATTCTTTATTACCCATTCACCGATTGCCATTCTGCACGTAAATGCTCCTGTCACATCATTGGAGGATGCTAATTAATGAAAATTACAACAATGCGTCACAAAAGAGGGTGAAAAAAGAGGAGAGGGAGAAATGTTTTTAAGGCATGATTTAAGAGGTGATTGATTTTGAAAAACTCCAAAGGCAACATCATCACATGACCTGATTTTCAATTAGCAGAATACAGAACACTTATATGAGGTATTGTAGCCTCACTCTTTATAACTACAGTTAAACCGTAATGGATCGCGAAATCACCCTTCGCCAATACGGCCGGGGTTCGATAATGTGATATGAAAAGTGGTCCCTTTTAAATTGTGTCGCACACTTCATGCTGAGTTTTTATTTTAATTATAATTGCTTATCATTTTTTTTCTTATTATTATATAAAGTACCCAAATTATCAGTTTCATCTATTCCCGTAGGGAAGTTATTTTCTATGTTGGATTTCGTATGTAGTGCGGGAGGCACGGAAGTCTAGTGATAGGACGCCGGGACTGAAGGGTTGCGGGTTCGAGTCACGGCACGGCACTGTGTTGTATCTTGTCCCAGTCTGTTCAGCTACAAATGAGTACATTGTACGTGGTTGGGCAGTGCTATAATTGTAGAATGCCATCTGTGAGCGCCGAAATGTCAGCATCGGCTATATGCTCCAAAGGGAGTTGAGAAAGGTATTGGCTGGTTGCAAAGGCCCTATGACCACAGATAATCATTTGTGAACCACTTTGAGACGACCTACGAACTAGGTTGTGATAAAGCGGTATATGAGAACCTCGAATTATTATTATACTATTATTATTATATTATCCAGCTGTTTATTTAATTGCTGACTCTTGGTGCCTCCTTATTACGCGTAATCATAAACATATGATACAGTTGAATAAAACAACTGTGGACGTTTGGAGTAGTAACATTTAATTATTAAAATCAACATGATTATTACAAGTGTTGTTTTTTTCAATTTACGATAAGAAATATGCATTTCTAAATTACTTTGAATATTTCTTTTATTATCTCAAAACAATTTGTAACCAAAAACTTTTTTAAAAAGTTTATAAACTGAAATAAATATAAACACGTGCCTATATACATGTATATGTATACAAACTATGCATTACATGGGATGCAATCATTCGTATAGATATTGTAATTTTATTAATTTTACTTTATTTCTGAAGTTGTTATATTCGTCTCTTTTTTTTTTATCGTTTTCTAGGATATTTCATGAAAAACCCTTTTGTTTATCTCTCAGATTTTTATACGAATTTTAACATCAAGCATATTTAATATAAAAATAACTTTTGTCCATTAATGAGTCTTTCCATCTACTGTATTGTCTCATCTTGCTCTTTTAAAAATCATTTAAATGTACAAATAACAACTGACGACATGTGGGAAGATGTATATCTTTCCTTCCCTGCGGTATGCATATTTTTCATTAACGCAATGGTATTAAGCAAACTGCTAAATTTGATCGTTTTAGAGATATAGGAAGTTAAGTGCATTGTAGATGGGGATTGTTTTGAGAAAATATGCTAAAGTACAAGGAACATATATATTTAACCTTGTTTTACCCTTGGCTGTTCGTCAATTACTTCTTTATCAGATACGTCATGTCGCGTGCCTGATACTAACGAGAAACCACGTTTACCTGTCGACGTGGATACCTATTAATACAATACTAAGTGACAAACCTGCTTAAATTACCTTGAAGGTCACCTCATTCTTGTACACGTCCGACACGTCTTTTTGACATTGCACCATACTCTCTATAGGTTACCATCACATTCTACAACCAGTTACTAGCACCACACTATATAACCACTACTAGCATCACATTCTACAAACACCGCACTCTACAACCACCACACTCTACAACCAACCCAACCTCCACAGTATACAACCTACACAACCACCACACTCTACAACCACCACACTCTACAACCAACACAACCTCCACAGTATACAACCTACACAAACACCACACTCCACAACCACGACACTCTACAACCACCACACTCCACAACCATAACACTCTACAACCACCACACTCTACAACCATCACGCTCTACAACCACCACAACCTCCACAGTATACAACGTACATAACCACCACACTCTACAACCACCACACTCTATAACTACCAAACTCTACAACCAACACACTTTACAACCACCGCAATCTACAACCACTACACTCTACAACCAACACGACCTCCAGAGTATACAGCCTACACAAACACCACATTCTACAACCACCACACTCTACAACCACCACACTCTACAACCAACACAACCTCCACAGTATACAACCTCCACAAACACCACACTCTACAACCACCTCAATCTACAACCAACACAACCTCCAAAGTATACAACCTACACAAACACCACACTCTACAACCACCACACTCTACAACCATACAACCATACAACCAACACACTCTACACAACCACCATAATCAACACCACACTCTACAACTACCACACTCTACAAACACCACACTCTACAACCACCACACTTTATAACCAACACACTCTACAACCAACACGACCTCCACAATATACAACCTACACAAACACCACACTCTACAACCACGTTTTACAACCAACACACTTTACAACCAACACACTCTACAACCAACACACTATACAACCAACACGACCTCAACAATATACAACCTACACAAACACCACTCTACAACCAACACGACCTCCACAATATACAACCTACACAAACACCACACTCTACAACCACCACACACTACAAACAACACAACCTCCACAGTATACAACCTAAACAAACACCACACTCTACACCCACCACACTCTACAACAAACACACTCTACAACAAACACAACCTCCAAAATATACAACCTACACAAACACCACAATCTACAACCACCACACTCTATAACTACAAAACTCTACAACCAACACACTTTACAACCACCACACTCTACAACTACCACACTCTACAACCAACAAAACCTCCACAGTATACAACATACAAAAACACCACATTCTACAACACCACACTCTACAACCAACACAACCTCAACAGTATACAACCTACACAAACACAACACTTTACAACCACGACACTCTACAACCAACACAACCTCCACAGTTTACAATCTACACAAACACCACAGTATACAACCTACACACTCTACAACCAACACACTCTACAACCAACACAACCTCCATAGTATACAACGTACACAAACATCACACTCTACAACCAGCACTCTCTACAACCAACACACCCTCCATAGTATACAACCTACACAAAAACCACACTTTACAACCAACACACTTTACAACCACCACACTCTACAACTACCACACTCTACAACCAACACAAACTACAACCAACACACTCAACAACCAACAATCTCTACAACCAACACACTCTCCAACGAACACAACCTCAACAGTATACAACGTACACAAACACCACACTCTACAACCACCACACTCTACAACCAACATTCTCTACAACCAACACACTCTCCAACCAACACAACCTCAACAGTATACAACCTACACAAACACCACACTCTACAACCACCACACTCTACAACCAACATTCTCTACAACCAACACCCTCTCCAACCAACACAACCTCAACAGTATACAACCTACACAAACACCACACTCTACAACCAACACACTCTACAACCAACACAACCTCCACAGTATACAACCTCCTCAAACACCACACTCTAAAACCACCACAATCTACAACCAACACAACCTCCAAAGTATACAACCTACACAAACACCACACTCTACAACCACCACACTCTACAACCATACAACCAACACACTCTACACAACCACCATAACCAACACCACACTCTAAAACTACCACACTCTACAAACACCACACTCTACAAACAGCACACTCTACAACCACCACACTTTAAAACCAACACACTCTACAACCAACACGACCTCCACAATAAACAACCTACACAAACACCACACTCTACAACCACACTTTACAACCAACACACTTTACAACCAACACACTCTTCAACCAACACACTATACAACCAACACGACCTCAACAATATACAACCTACACAAACACCACTCTACAACCAACATGACCTCCCCAATATACAACCTACACAACCAACACACTCTACAACCAACACACTCTACAACCAACACACTCTACAACCAACACGACCTCCACAATAAACAACCTACACAAACACCACACTCTACAACCACACTTTACAACCAACACACTTTACAACCAACACACTCTACAACCAACACACTATACAACCAACACGACCTCAACAATATACAACCTACACAAACACCACTCTATAACCAACATGACCTCCCCAATATACAACCTACACAAACACCACACTCTACAACCACCACACTCTACAACAAACACAACCTCCACAGTATACAACCTACACAAACACCACATTCATCACATTCTACAACACCACACTTTACAACCAACACAACCTCCATAGTATACAACCTACACAAACACCACAATCTACAACCACCACACTCTACAACTACCAAACTCTACAACCAACACACTTTACAACCACCGCAATCTACAACCACCACAGTCTACAACCAACACGACCTCCACAGTATACAACATACACAAACACCACATTCTACAACCACCACACTCTACAACCAACACAACCTCCACAGTATACAATCTACACAACCTCCATAGTATACAACCTACACAAACACCACACTCTACAACCAACACACTCTACAACCAACACAACCTCCATAGTATACAACCTTCACAAACACCACACTCTACAACCAACACACTCTACAACCAACACAACCTCCATAATATACAACCTACACAAACACCACACTCTACAACCAACACAACCTCCATAGTATACAACCTACACAAACACCACACTCTACAACCAAAACTCTCTTACAACCAACACAACCTCCATAGTATACAATCCACACAAACATCACACTCTACAACCAACACTCTCTACAACCAACACAACCTCCATAGTATACAACCTTCACAAACACCACACTTTACAACCAACACACTCTACAACCAACACAACCTCCATAATATACAACCTACACAAACACCACACTCTACAACCAACACAACATCCATAGTATACAACCTACACAAACACCACACTCTACAACCAACACAACCTCCATAGTAAACAACCTACACAAACACCACACTTTACAACCAACACACTCTACAAACACAACATCCTCCATAGTATACAACCTACACAAACACCACATTCTACAACACCACACTCTACAACCAACACTCTCTACAACCAACACACCCTACAACCAACACAGCCCCCATAGTATACAACCTTCACAAACACCACGCTCTACAACCAACACGCTCTACAACCAACACAACCTCCATACTAAACAACCTACACAAACACCACACTCTACAATCAACACTCTCTACAACCAACACAACCTCCACAGTATACAATCTACACAAACACCACACTCTACAACCAACATAATCTACAACCAACACACTCTACAACCAACACAACCTCCATAGTATACAACCTTCACAAACACAACACTCTACAACCACGACACTCTACAAACAACACAACCTCCACAGTATACAATATACACAAACACCACCCTCTACAACCAACCTGCTCTACAACCAACACACTCTATAACCAACACAACCTCCATAGCATACAACCTTCACAAACACCACACTCTACAACCAACATAATATACAACCAACACACTCTACAACCAACACAACTACAACCAACACAACCTCCACAGTATACAATCTACACAAACACCACACTCCACAACCAACATAATCTACAACCAACACACTCTACATCCAACACAACCTCCATAGTATACAACCTTCACAAACACAACACTCTACAACCACGACACTCTACAACCAACACAACCTCCACAGTATACAATATACACAAACACCACACTCTACAACCAACATGCTCTACAACCAACACACTCTATAACCAACACAACCTCCATAGTATACAACCTTCACAAACACCACACTCTACAACCACCACACTCTACAACCAACACAACCTCGACAGTATACAATCTACACATACACCACACTCTACAACCAACATACTCTACAACCAACACAACCTGCAACCAACACAACCTACATAGTATACAACCTTCACAAACACCACACTCTACAACACCACACTCTACAACCAACACTCTCTACAACCAACACACTCTACAACCAACACATCCTCCATAGTATACAACCTTCACAAACACAACACTCTACACCCACGACACTCTACAACCAACACAACCTCCACAATATACACCACACTCTACAACCAACACAACCTCCACAATATACAATATACACAAACACCACACTCTACAACCAACATGCTCTACAACCAACACACTCTATAACCAACACAACCTCCATAGTATACAACCTTCACAAACGCAACACTCTACAACCACGACACTCTACAACCAACACAACCTCCACAATATACAATATACACAAACACCACACTCTACAACCAACATACTCTACAACCAACACACTCTACAACCAACACAACCTCCATAGTATACAACCTTCACAAACACCACACTCTACAACCACCACACTCTACAACCAACACAATCTCCACAGTATACAATCTACACAAACACCACACTCTACAACCAACATACTCTACAACCAACACAACCTCAAACCAACACAACCTACATAGTATACAACCTTCACAAACACCACACTCTACAACCACCACACGCGACAACCAACACAATCTCCACAGTATACAATCTGCACAAACACCACACTCTACAACCACCACACGCGACAACCAACACAATCTCCACAGTATACAATCTCCACAAACACCACACTCTACAACCAACTCACTGTACAACCAACACAACCTCCATAGTATACAACCTACACAAACACCACATCCTACGACCACCACAACCACACTCTTTCTGTGAAAGTGAGGACATTGGTTTACACATATCTTCCGGCTCTTTTTTAATTTGAAAAGTCTTTCTGTTAGGGACAAACTTATATGATAACTTCATACAAAAGAACACAAAAACAAAAACAAAATAATAACAGACATACTTAGATAACAATGCATTTATTATGTAAGAAAACACAGATGCACGTGATAACACAACATGCTTTACAGACGTAGCTTAAAAGTGTTGGTTTAGCGTCCTAGAACATCTACAATATGTAAGGTCATTTGAGGACGAATTTATTCGCAGAACAATATACATTTATTGTCCTTTAGATATATAACCAGGATGGAGACAATGTCTGTGTCCAAGGTCTGGCTAACTTAATTTATATAACGTAAACTAAAATATGTCATACATGTACAAGTGTAGAATGTTTTCATGTTGTAAATGTAAAGATCAAATTTCATGAACAGATTTCAAAATTATCATAAAAAAATACCTTACCTTTGATAACAATGTAATTCTCAATTTTGCATAGACGACTCTGTTAGCTGGTAGCTAGGACTATGTAACAAGACCTATACAGGGGCCATGTGTTCAATAACTATTGAGCATAAAACCTTAAACCAGTAGTTTCACCAAATGATTGGAATTCAAAATATAACCTTATGCAAAAAGGGTTTATATGTAAAATGATTAAATGGTTAAAAGCAGGTTTTTTTCAGACAATTTTCAAAATTTAAATATTAAAAGAAAAATGTGCTTTGGACTCGGTAAACTTATATGGTGTTTGCAAGCTAGGCCTTATTTCAAACAAACAATGCTGATGATTAATTTTTCAAATAATAAAAACTGAACAGTTCTACAATTGTACATGTGTAGTTATCTTTCATCAATCTCCGTGCAGTATTTCACAACAAGACACATTGTTCCTGCTACATGTAATTGTTCTTAATCTTCCCACAGAATGAACTCCTGTGTTTATGTACATTGCATTGACTCTACTTTTTTGACTGAAGCGCCAAAATATACGTCAGACACACAGTAGCTCCGTCTCCTAACAGAAACAAACGTCATTACATTTCATATGTATACGTGATTAAAGTGGCATGACTAGAGCGCCTTCCCGTGTAAAGATGGTTCAACAAATGTCTTTTCCCACTGATGTAGAAGAAGACCACGGCGAACGTGATGACATCCTCCTTAAAACGTCTTGGCGGTGTAAAAAATACTGAACAACAGATCGCGATAAGTATATATCCCAAATAAGTACATATATTAATTGATACTGTACCCGGCCGCTGTCTGGTCGTTAGAAGCTGTATGGTATCCCATCCCACATAGCCCCAACTCGGCTAAGCAGAATCACATCATAGTCTAACGTCAAGAGACATTAGGTAAACTATAAGCCTATGATGTGCAATGCTATCAGAACAATGTTTACGTTCAGAACAACATCTAACCTATGTGTTAAAGATATCCATCATGTAGGTAGGTTCTTGAATCAGTCACCATCGTTACTGCTTTTCTCAATTAAGATACTTCAGTACCATATCAGTCAACTTAATTTATTCCCCGCGCTTGGCGCAAGCCTAATCCGTAATAACTTATATTTGAACACCCGCGCCTGGCACATATGACAACAAAGACGTTTCAGTTTGATATGACAGTACTGGTCCGTGATCCACTCTCAGCTTGTTCTGTTCCCCGTAGTACTAGCACTACTTGGTAAACTTTTTGGTATTACCGCGTAGTGTTCCGACAAGGCGGGGGACAGGTACCGGTAAAAAGCCTTGTAATGCACATCATGGGGTTTCTTCCTCCTCTGTTTATCAAACTCAAGCACGTGCTTTTCACGATCGATCACTGAAACAGATGGAAACAAGCACAGTTTTACCTCTTTATTAGTAACCAATTTGACCAGTCCTGATGTTTGTAAATAAATATATATTTGAGATACATATTTTCTTTGCTTATTATCACTATTTGATATTTTCTATCGCACATCAGAGAAGAAATGTCGTTTAAACAAGAAAAAAAATCGTTTGACGAAGAACTTGTCTTCATACCTGTATGTGCAATATAAATTATAGCATAATCACGTTTCCTTAATCGAATGACGTCTTTGACATTGACATCGTCTGGTATTGTGACGGGAATTTCGCTGTGAGGTAAGTAAAGACAGTACGTTTTGCGGCTTACAAAATGAGCAATACATTGTTTATCAACTAACGAAATATACAGGAGTTCGACGTCAACTGTAGGAGAATCAGTCTCCGAGTTCATTACTTCCCTTTATTCTTTTGTTCGACTACGTATTATTATATCATTACTTTTTCCTGAGGGAACAGTGCAAAAGATCAATTGCTACAGTCAACATTTTGGGAATATGTTTGAATGGAACTGTGTTGCCAACTACAAATATACAATTGTAAGTGCATCCCAGTCATACAGTGAATATGCTTTGCTCATTTCATTGAATATCTGTGAGACAATGACTATTTGATAGCCTCCAGAGAAATTAAATCCAAAACTTACATTCTGGTGACGGAAGTGGATTTCTAACTTCCGTATCCGCTTTCCTGAGGTTGCCATAGAGACCGAAGTCGCGAACCTCCTCCTGAACACTATTGGGCTGGTATATATCGAGATTCTGTACCTGCGGCTGATCCGTTTTTCCCGCCCTTTTCTTTCTCTTCATTTCCCGATCTTGTCGCCGCACAAAGTCTGAAATAGCCATGAACATTGCTAAATAAATATCAAAGAATCTTTTCATTAATTATGCATTGACAGCATGCAAATGTTTTGTAACCATATGGAGTTTATGCGGGACGTTTAACGGAGTGAATCCGACTCCCGACGGCAGGGGATATATGAAAAGATAATTTATAAGATCGAATG
This sequence comes from Mizuhopecten yessoensis, assembly GCF_002113885.1. Lineage (NCBI taxonomy): Eukaryota > Metazoa > Mollusca > Bivalvia > Pectinida > Pectinidae > Mizuhopecten > Mizuhopecten yessoensis. The sequence continues at coordinate 271,567 of NW_018408860.1, read as the reverse complement.
AAACCATCCATTGAAATTAAAACAATTAAGTCAAAGAATGCCCCCTTCCCCCTCGTGGATACTCTGAATCAACAAATATGAAATGAAATATTAGTTGTAGTTACCTCCCTTTATCTATATTCGATGAACACCCATAGCGTCGTTTGCTGTTAAAAGTTTAGAAAATAACAGTTTAGTCGATCATTTTGTTCGTCTTTCGGGATTATTTCTCTCTCACATAAATAATGTAATGGACCAGGTATCATTTATTTAATGATCTAATTCCAAACATCAAACTATGCCTATTTATATTTGAACTACTTTCATGTAAGTAAACGAACTAATATATATCTCACGTTTGACGCTTCTATTNGGGGTGGGGGTGGGGGGTCGTCCATTTCATTCTTTTTTACAGAAAGTACATTCATCATCAAGCATCTTTCCTAAAATATCAACTGACCGATGATGAACACACAAACGCCCTAACAACATATAGAAATTATCAATGTCATACAGTAATAGATATACATATACATGCAATACCTCGTACAATAATAACAAAACGAGACCAATGAAATACCAAGTTTCAGAATATTTCCATTTGATGTCCAATATATGTAAATGTAACTATCAAATCACGTACCCGTAGACTTTCTTTGTAATTTCAAAGTCGTCACATGCATAATCCAAGAACTTCACGCGCACATCAATTCATTAAATACAGAGTTTATGTAGAAATATAATCCCCGATGTATCTCCTCGTGGTATCAACATAACTATAATTTAAACATGTTGCGTTGAAATGTATGTTACTGTACAATGGTACGGCTAATACACAGCCGTCACAAACACAGCGCTCAGACGTAACGTAAGCGGGCAGTTCCCTACCAACCATTGGGTAGCTCTAACCAATAACACTGCATATAAAACATATATACAATGTCATTTATTTTGCTATGTGATAACAACGTAAACGGCTGTATCGTCTACACCGTTGATTAAAGACTTGAAAAGTGTAACAAATCACTTTGCAACAATACAAATAGATGAACAATATTAACATAAAATATGATAGGTTTATTTCGTTAAGCGCACCACACATTTGATATGTGAGCTAGGCTAGTCTAAAGTGGGGTAGTTTTATTTGTTAGCTAATCCGGACGGCTTATCCCCGTTCAAATTCTCTTAAATCGTTATTCTTTAACAATCAACAGAACACATTCACGGTCAGGTGATACCTTTAAATCGGATTTCACACATGATTTAAATAAACTGTTTTTGCATGTTTCTTTTGTAAAGATATAAATTCATTTTAAAACTTACACCAGACTTGCACGTGGACATACAATTGTAAACAACACGGGTTAATATTGTAATTCATCAGTGTCCATTCATGCACATGTACATACGTGAATATCATTGATAAATTCATCATATTGAAATTAAACAGGATCTCTCCCGTTAATATCTATACATTAAATATCATGATATATTGAGTCTACACCGTGTGTTTATGTCACAGATTAAATAACAAGAAAAACTCGTTAAGTACTCACGTATACTGTGCAGTAGGTTTTGATTCATATTGTATTGATATAGATAATAAACTCATACCTTTTATCTCCATAGAATTTATTTGAATATCGATTCATAATGGTTTTTAATGGTTTTCTCATGTAATCGTTGCTACAAATGTATAGCTCGGATTGAAATGTTGGTCTTACCTTGCATTGTTTTATATAATAATGTATGGAATTGTCGAGAATGTTTTGAAATATATGAGCCTCTCCGAAACAAAATCTTTGTTAAATAGTTTTATGTATATAACAGTGCTTCCGATAGTCTACAAATAGTCTAACTTTCTTTTACATTAGGTATTGGTAAAATCTGGTACCACAACTTGTTTAAAACGACACTGCACCTCCGTAAGTACAGCCTTTTATAGTGTGTGGCAACCGAGCTGGTTTTATGACTCATTAGTGTGAAGTCTACTATGTAATTATAAGCATCATATTTATCACCTTTCTCAGGCAACGGTACTCATTATCAACTCTTTCTGTCTAAACTGTGTGCCCCCCCCCCCCCCCAAAAAAAAAAAAAAAAAAAAAAAAAAAAAACACCCGAAGGTTTTAACGAAAAGCATATTCAGAATTGCGTAAAGCGGACACCAAAAGGCGTAAATGTATCAGGCTCTCTACATGTTCTGTTATGAAATCAACACGTTCCCAATACTGCTGACCTTTACAATATCACTTCTAGCATGTCGAAAATAGTCAAATCATAAATACAAACAAATGATACCCTCACTAGGGGAATATATTGAAAACAAAAAATAGGCCTTTAAACTCCGTTAAGAGCTTACAATCGACGTTACTCCTCACAACACTATGAGTTTGTAATGGTCTGACTTAACTGATAAACGAGCTCTACTGCAAGAGTTTGGGCTTCACTTTTTGTACAAATTGGATTGTCGTGTTAGCAACATGCTTTTTATTTACTAGCGTCATGACTGCTGCAATATTCCATACTTTTGATCAATCAAACCTGTTTTATTTTCTCTGCGTAAAAGCAGAGAGAAAAAAGGTTCCAAATTTTATGTAATAAACAGCGTAAACCATCTATAACAACACACAATGACGTTTTAAGCCTGAAATTGTCAGGAAAATGAAAGTTATTTAGCCCAGAGTAAAAGAGAATCGAACGTTTTTACTTTTATACATGTTATGTGTTTATATTGAATCGATTACGAATACCGACTTGGTAATTTAAAGTGGCAATGCACACTTCAAAAATTTCAAATTAAAAGACCATCAAAGTATATAAATGTAGCAAGTTCAAAAGGAGGAGGCATGCATGTTGTCTTTTGTTATTAATGAGTTGAACCATGCGTTCGGATTTTACAGCATACATACACTCCATTCGCATGTATCAAAATGTTCAAACTAGCAAAAATGTATATCATGTTTGGCTTTCAACGGGTTGCGTTCTTGTCTAAAGAAAGTACGTACATTGTATAGCCGATCTATCTAGAGTTCACAAGAAAGGATTTAGCTATACATTTGAGGATTGTACTCGAATTGTTAGTGTATGGGTATCGCGATGAAGGCTTGTGTTTACTCGTGTGGACGTAACCTGTATTAGGGTGTTTATTTGATTGTATACCGACTTCTTCACCTCATTGTATCAGATGAGGCGTTAGAAATCGACTTTTAACATGAAATATTTCCAGTTGACATGTAGGTGTAAAATTGTAATTAACTTATCCCCGAGGTCACCGAGGGCAATTCACGTCAGCTTATACCTACATACAAAACATTCTACCGAGGTCAATAATAAAATCAGTCTATAGGAAAATTGTGCTTAATGAAATAACTTGAACCTGAATAAAATATGTAACTTTACATGCACACGTATCAATTGATTCAGTTTGAAATAGCAAAATTTAAATTAACTGTCATCTGGTCGTTTGAAAGATACGCGAAAAGTTTCGATGATAAACAACTTCTACATCATTTAGGATGTGTGTTCAATATGCTAGAGGATACAGGACAATAACGCTCTCAATATCGGTATAAATAGCATGTCAGCCACACAAGCAACGGTTTATTTGGTTGTACAGATACTAAATAATAATTGACCTAATTATTGAGAATTAAAACCTCATTTAGCAAAAGGCTACATTCCCTCGGGTTCTCAGGTGTGTACAAGGTTAGGTTTGATTCAAATCGGTTCAGAAGTCGACGAGCTAAGTTGAGAACAGTGTGCCTACTGGCAGACAGAAATAACCTTATTCCAGTAATACTCTTCATCTGGTTTCAGGGTACACACTTATCTCAAAATATGCCATTTGGGATAATTTGTTTGGGAAAATCACTTTAAACACGGATATCTGTACTGTTGGTGTATGCATAAATGTGGGTTTTTTATCACATGAATACAGTGTTATGTAGTGTCCTGAAGCCATCACATAAATTACGTTTATGTAACGTGTGTAATATCACTTCGGAAATGACGTCACAATCGAATAGAAACAATCAATGTGACGTCACGTCATTGTGAAGTGGACGCAATTTTCATCGTTTCAGAAGCGGCCAAGTGCAAAATATTCCTTTCAGATCACAATTATACAGTTTACTTTTTATAATAATTATGATAACAAGAATCTGCCATTCATTTTCCTTTATATTAGATTGATGATACTCGTTTTGGATTTTCATATTTCTCACCAGAGGCTCGCAAAGATGAAAAATCCAAAACTTCTATCATAAATCTAATATGAAGGGACACAAATGACAGATCCTCTATATATCTTTGTTGATATAAATTGCAATGTTTTGAACTTGCAGCATTGTTGCATTTGTTGTGCTCGGTTTTTAATAATTCACAATACATGACTTATTAACATGAACCATAAACTTGGTAAATTATGTTCTATAGGAAACGTAGGACATAATACCCGAATACGAATATAGATCTGTTACGCATTTGGCTATTAAGTAGAAAACATATTCTAAAACATTACACACGTTATGGCAACATATTACAGAATGCATATAAAAGAATATTACATACATAACTAATAAGTAGCAAAGTCTAACACACATTACACAACGAATACGTATCTGTTTACTTACCGACAGAATAAGCATAATCAAATGTACAGGCAATACAAAAGATTACGCAACAGTGCAGGCCAGACAATAAAGAATAGAATATCCACAACTGGAAATATGTGTACAACCAAACCAAAACAGTGATACAAATGTATGTAGTTTTAAAACACGACAACTAAAAACGGAACAACGGTCCAAATGAAAAAGAAAAAAAAACAAAAAAAACATTCCGTTTAAACTACGTTGTAAGTAACGAATAGCAAAATCAATAGGTTAATGTTCTTATTTTTTTCAGATTTGATAATATGAAATGAATCGTTTTGATATTTGTGTAGAATCTTACCTCGGATAGAAGTTACCTGTATCATTATATCTGCGAGCCTAGGTGGAGACTGGTGGCCGATATACGATGTACAACATGTACTGTGGCAGAGATACACGAACATCAGGTGAAACGGCGTCGATTTCACAGGTATAAATTCTAAGTTAACAGATCAATATTTGAATAATTCATATACCCTACAGACTGTGCGAGGACTTTTATTTAACAAAGATAGTCACAACTATGTAATTGTAGGTTTTGTGTATCGGGGAATTATTGAACAGTCAGAGGAGGCCTAAGCGAGGTTTAGCATAGCAATATCAGGAATGTTTTACAGTATTCATTACTGACGTCTATAGTGATCTATTGAACGGTATGTAAATATTGGTGTACTTGTCTGTTTACAATACAACAACAATTATGATTTTCTACCCAAGGGAGTTCCCGTTCCATTTTGACAATAGCTCTTTTGTTTAGAATATTACTTGGTACTTCTATAGTGTGTCGGTGTATTTGCATATAACCTCACCATCTATTCTGGTAGTAAAAAAGGCATAGTGCTAAGTATGGTTACTCTTATTGATATATACACTGTGAGGTATAGTGGTACTTATTGATATTCTGAATGTTGAGAAGACAATTATAAAGTAAATCAATTAGTCATGCTTTGTAAGGACAGGAAGCCAATATCGTCTTCCAAAGAAGACATGTGTCTAAATAATAATGCACGTCCTATAGGCTACCTGCAAATGTCTTACTCTGAAGGCAAGTGTCTTTCACCAAAAGCAAGGTCCTTATTATACTGAAGGCAATTGTTTTACACTGAAGACATAACAATAATGCTGAAGGAAGCGTTTTACAACGGAAGCATGGACATGACGCTGAAGGCTTGGTTTGTTTGTGTTTAACGTCATATTAACAGCTACGGTCATTTAAGGATTTTTTAATGGTGGAGGAAAGTCTGAGTTTCCTGAAAAAAACCCACTGCCATACGACCAGTAACTGACGACATGTGCAATACGGAATGTTGTATTTACCTACTAGCCGGAACTACATTTTATGGGAATCCCCTTGTCATGGCGAACTGAAAAGTTCCCGGTATTTGCAAAAAAATATCAAAGTTTATAAAATCTTTGTATCGATCTCTACCAAATACGGAAGGTATGTGATAAAAGCAAGACCACACACTTGTGTTTTTCTAACGAACCGCGCACCCGTGAATATATTCGTCCGCGCAATAAACTCGCGCTTTCTGATTCGTTAGAAAAACACAAGTGTGTGGTCTTGCATAGGTAGTACATTGTACGGTCTGAAAAAAATTGTATTGTTTCTAGTACAAAATAAATTATAGTGCATTTTAAAACTGCACCAAATTATGTAATTAAATTGTTAAATATATGTTTTTCTAAATTGATTCTAATCATACGAATGTTGTCACATCCTATGTCTGACGGTACATGTAAGTCCAAAGAAACCCTAACTACTTGGCCATGTGAAAAATCTGAGGCTGAACATTTCTTTGAGTTAAAACAAATTCCTGAAACCGCTTTCTGTTCTTTAAACTGGATAAATTGCAATATCTGCTGGATACTCATTGCATGTACGTTATAAGCATGCATATATTGTTTGCACATCTTTCTACAGTCCAAAAGTATTTGCTTTATACATAAACCGTGTACGGAAATCAATGTATGTACTTCCTTAAAGGGATTCCTTTGTTTTGTATGTTTCTACGTAGAACAGATTAATGAACTGGTCGATTAAACAACCATGATCTATTACATATATAGCGGTCGCAATTTGATAAGAGATGTGTACATATTTGCTCTTGCTATTTGAATTGATCATAAAAAAACATAGTTTTATATTTAAATCATTCCGGATCAATAGTTCATGTATGCATATCGTGATTTAGCTTTAGCTGCCTGAACACGTGTAAAGTGTACAAGTGTATGTGATTTGCAACGTACACATATATATATATGTTCTGGGTGTCATACTGACATACTTGCGCCGTTAGGAGAGAGATTGAATGAATCAGAGATAAACACAAAGAGAAGACGGAGAAACAGACAGAGACAAGGAAAAGAAATAGATAGAGATAGAAGAAATAGAAAGAGACGGAGAGGCTGATAGAGATTGGAAAGACAGAGATAAACAAAGAACATAGTGAGACAAAGAGACACTGAACAAATAACAACATACCTGTCTTATAATGTTACAAATAAAGTCCTTTATAAAGTTTCACCGAAACTCTTACAAAGCAATGTAATACATACACCAGGTCATATGAAACAAGCGTTAAAATAACCACTGTTATTATTTAATTGCAAAATTATTATAATTAGTCTAATTACAAACCGGTAAATATATACATGTAAGTTAAGATCCCCTCCACTAGCAATCAATAGCTGTCGATTGAATAGCGCCAATAGGATACCCCAGTGATTGTTATATACCAAATACTATACACATAGTTAAGAATTCATTGATTAGAGAATCGTGCCGGTAAGGTAACTCCAGGGATTTATTTTATCATGCATTTTACGTAGAGATTCGTGGAGGGTTGAATACACAACTAAGACTGACGGGCGACACCAACAGATGTGTTCAGATCTTTAGATAACAGGTCATTATCTGGTAATGGTTAATTACGCAGGACGCCAGATGTGCCAGCTACCAGCCAGTAATATATTTACACTGTGTATATATAGGTTATCATACTCAATAATGTCTAGATAAAAATAGTTTACGAAACATATAACAAAGATTATTCTACTACATCATGTGTCTACTCTAAACTACCCGTTCTTTTTGCTTAATGCAGTTAAAAATCATACATACGACTTTTATCTAGATAATAGCGATGTCGAAATTGAAATTACCAAAGCACACCAGTATCACACGTTCACACCCTTACGACTTAGACTAGATTGAATATGATGCCTCTTTACCGCCTGAATATAGACATTTCGACTCAGCATACGATGTACCTACCTATTTTCCCGTTAAACCACTTTTGTATGATCTGATCTCTGACAAGTAGCCAAAATGTGTTATAAAGAGTAAAAAAAAAAGTATGTCCATTTACTAACCTCGAAGTCCAGCGATATAAACCACTTAATGTCCTGTGTGTTTCTACTGTTAAAATCGTCGTATATGTTTATATGGCTGACAAACCGACACAGTACACATTACCGTATAAATAAACGTATATATATATATATATATATACAAAACTGCCCGCAACATTAATTTTGCACTTTAAAATAAGCTAGCCAAATATTTGAATAGCTGGATTAAGATGATTTTATAAAACATGATAATAAAGAAAAAAAGAATGAAAGACTTAGCTAGTCAACGGCACCATTTAGATAGAAAATATTGACCGGAAACACTTTCTATTGAAAATTCGAATACAATGCTAAGAACACGTACAGCCATACAATTTAAAACCCATGTAATTGAATCCCATTTAAATTCATTTTGTATCGCGTTTACACTTATACATTAATGGAACGTTAAGAGCTTTACATGCTACGTGGGCCTGCCACAGGACGTAGTTCTACCAAACTTCATTAGCTACGGACACGTGAGGTCCAGAAAGGCTGTGGTGTGACAAGAGGGTTTCTCTATCTACTGTCTGATGGCGGTCATTGTGACCTCATGACCTGCATTTTGTTCTGTTTGGGCTTTTATTGAATGACTGTTTTAAGCTTCAGTGTAAGTCATTCAGCTGATAGAGTCCACATTGACAGCTTTACGGATGAACTGTGGAACGTGTGATTATCATTATTTAAGTTCTCAACTTTCAGGTTTAGTTTATACTAATCACGTTTACCATTATTGTAATAATCTTTTGAAGACAATTCTTATTTGTTATTTTCTTTAAAGACTTCTAGATAAACGTGTTAAAGTTGAGCTATCCGTATCGTTTGGTTATAGAAGGGAGTTGTTTAAACTTTGTTTTATTCAAATTTTGTTTGACAATACATCGAAATACATGTTTTATAAAACAGAAAAGGAAACAAAAACAAGTGTCGTGACACTTATGTAAATTTGTTACCTGCTTAGTAATCAGCTTTTCAACACTAGCTACAAGAATGAAGTAATATGTACAATAGAATAATTACGGGAATAGGGGAGGGGGTAGTGGATTGGTATGCAGTGGAAACCAGGAATGAATAACATATCAATATACATATGATCATCAGATGGTAATATCATATTGCTCTATTGCGATGAGTATGTGGAACACGATTCTGTAAAATATAACAATGGAATAGTAGATGAAAATGTCAGCAGTCCTGTAAGTGGACACTCGAAAAAGGTTAAAATGTATATACAAGTTACATAGAATAAATCACCACTAAATCAACTATTGACAAAATTAGTATGTCACAAAGCACCGCCATGATTATTAAAAACGTTGCAGTTCACATACTAGCCATCACACTTATCAAATATAAGTCCATAAAACACTTTCCCGCCTCGTCCCTGGTACGTCCTGCTCTTTCAAGGTAACACATCACTTTTATCAAACAATCATAATCATGGCGAGTTAGTGACATAATATGGTATAAAGAAATGCAATGGCAAAATCACTGAATAAGCATATAAGTCCAAATACATTTTAAAACATAGTAGTAAAACGAATGCAACACAACATACATATATATATATATATATGTCAAAATGAAATTGTTAAGGACTATTCGTTTATTTGAAATCTTTTAGTTTTGAGTATATAATTTTGGACGGCTAGAAAAATCGTAGTGTTATCTTGATGGGTTAGAGAGTCATCACCAAAGATTAAAAGATTAGTTTATAGTTGATAGGGCAAACTCAGAATATGAAGCTGTCTAAGTGCTGTATATTTATTACATTTTAGCAAATAATGTGTTGAGTTCTCAATGGCACCGCAGGAACAATTCGGGGATGGTATGATGTTTTTCGTAAACAAGTGTTCTTTTAGGGAGCTATATGACATACACAGTCTTGCGTGTTAGATTTGACCCAGACGTGAACCCTGAAAGTAGTATGAAGGTGGACATGATTTATTATTAGATTTCAGAAAGCTTTTAAATGGAAAATGGAAGGGTTATTTCTAATATGTAATGGAAGAGAATTCCAATTGTTTACAGCAGAAGGAAGAAATGCATTTAGATAAATATTTGTTTTACAAAGAATAGGTGACAGACATGATGGGTCAGAAAGTCTGGTATTATAACTATGAACATCACTAACTGAATTAGGTAAGAGAGTATACAGATACTATAGAAGGGAGTTGAATTTCATACAACTACATGTATGTAACGCCAGATGTTACTTTCATCAGAAATGTGATATTATGAAAGTAAGAACCTACTTGAACAGTTGATATGCTTAATGGTGACGCCATAGACCGAAAAAAAGTTATAATTGAAACAAGTACAAATTTAAGAAAAAACACATTACTTGCTGAAAATATTGCATTCAAAATACAAACAAATGAATATACAGGAAATTAAGAAATATTTTCAATTGTTGTTTGTCTATGAGAGCGTAAATAAGATAAAATACATAGGGTGATGAGGTGCCTTTTTCTACATACCATAATTATATTCATCCATGTATGTATCTTGCGCTCCTAATTGGTGCCTATAATTTGAACCCCACCTTTGTTGTTACATATACACAGAAGTAAATGTATTTCTGATCTATGTATCATCCACCATAACTAATATTTGATAATACAAAATGTCAACATGTAGCGTCACAATTGTGTAGCTGTCGCTAATAAATGACCATTTAACAACAATGATATTGTCTGTTGTTTTTGTGTAGTAGGTAATATGTACAACAAAACAAACTGCAGTCTCAGACACATGTATTCTGATGACACAAAATACATACACCTCTCTTCTTTGGCCAGATCGCAAACTCTATTCATGCTCGAGTTCCAAGACATGCTTACCAAACATGATATATATATGCACAGGTTTTTATTGTCTCCTTGAATTTTAGCGACTGTATTATTAACCAGCTAAACATTTAGGAATGTTCAGTTTTTCAGCTGTGATAGATATTGTTAGCGTCATGTTTTGATCAATAATGAAAAGAAAACATTCGTGTCATGGTTTTCTTTGAATGATTTCGAAGGGCGATTCATTTTGATTATTCTTATTAGAGTTTCATGCTGTTTTGTTGTCACTTCCCGAGTTCGCAATGTGAGGACGTGACATAACCTCTGGTTTTATTAACTTGGTACTTTTACATGGGTCACTATGAATATCATTTATTTGCTCATATTGAAACGTAAAATGTACTTTTAAATAGTTTGACTAAGAATTATGGTTTTGTTGACACTCCTGTATTTGCTTGTTATGGATTTTACTATTATAATTAATTCTACATTAAAACCGTTTTCTACTTGAAACGAGGAAGTTTAAGGGTTAATATCCTATTTAAAAAAAAAAAATTATATATATTATTATGATCATTGTTATGAAGACAATATAAACCTGTTAGCGATAGATCGAATCATGAACATGTGTCGTGTGTTGAAATATCGAGCGCATGTTAATATAAAATAGTCAAATTTGAAATGCATATCAGGTATAACACATATGACAACATTTTGAGAAACGTTCAGTTTTTTCTGTAGTATTGATATAAAACAACTATTCACAAACATAAACCGCCAAAGACTGTCACAGTTTTACAACGAAATAGTAAAGCCATGTTGTACTAGCTACGTGTAAACCTTTCCCAATTCCAACTGGAAATAAAAATACGGGATATGAATGTCACTGTCCGTTTGTTGACCTCAATTTTCTGAACTGCTTTCGTTTGGCTTTCGCGTAATGTTTATCATGTCTTATGACTATAAATGCCACCCAAAAGCATCTTAATCTTAAAACTTAAGGAACGGTCGCGCGATAGGATTTGTTTTAAGTGTTTCATCATTTGGTATTCGTATGAAATAAGGAAAAATGAATAAAAGCACACACTAGAATTGCTTTCGTAAGTTATTTACAAAGACCCTTACGTTTTAATTTCGTTAGACTATGATCATCGTACAATGAACGAGTCCCTATCATAACGGTTATATATCCGTTATGTAGGTAGCTAGTGGTCATTCGTCAGAGTTGAATACGGACATAATACATGTACGGAAAGGGGAAGAGTGAGTATACTTCATTTGGTAGCTTTTAGTAAACATTGGCAAAATTTGATGAATGTGTCCTCAAAGTATCCCTTTTAATGACTGACAGACAGTACAATACATCTTACCTCTTCCAATGTTTATGATTTGAGACTGTCCCGTTCCAATGCCAGTACAAGTGTAAGTAATGGACTGTCTTAGAGATTTGTTCCTTCTATTGTTTGGTCGGTGGTGGGCCTGCGTCGGTGATCCTTCTTTTGCGCTGGTGTCTAGTTTTGTATTAAGCTGACTATCCGGTGCTGGTCTCTTCGCGGAGTATTTCTGGACACAATATGTATAAACGGTGCGCTGTTTCTCAGTAATTAAGAAGTTGGTATATAGGAAAGGTATGAAATCGATTATACGTGTACCAACAAAGTACACATATCACCAATTCATGGTTAATTAATTAATGGGATACATACGCATACATGCAAATTCTAACGCAAAAGAATAAGTCACGCTTTTCCTGATCGGGTTTAGTAGTTGGATAGCCAATCAGTTGATTTCGTCAATATATAGAATTGTTGCAATCATATTTAAACAATAGAACCCCCACTGGTCCATTGTCTTCATAGTGATATGATAGAGGTTTTGTAATATGATCAGCTGTTCAGGTAAGTTATTGGCAGGGAGCAATGCACTTTAACAATACATATTGACCCAGCACCTGTTCTATGGCCTCAGTATAATATATATACAGGGTCTAGACACTTGGGTGCTATACATCAATTGTTTAAGGAACTGTACATGCTATGCACATGAGCCAATGAACAGTATACATGTAATAAACGTAGCATGTGCATAGACCCTGATGTATGAGGAATGTCTGCACATCCTGAAACACAATAAATGTATATGATGATATTTTCCCGTCAAATTAATATCATTTTTTAAACGCACGAATGGATTAAAAAAGTAAATAAAACGTTCTTCTAATAACAACGTCTTCTCAAACACATGCGTGTACCCGGACGGCCTAATATACTGTAACCCTAATCTTGTTACTAAACTTCAGGATATTGTGACCCCTGTTCATGTGTAAATCTTGGCCACTGTAACTATCCTAATCATATTTACAACTCCAGGATACCGTAAAAAACTGTCCATGTATTTGATTGCCCATTATATCTGTAAAACAGTGTAACGTACCTCCATGGATATGAATTGAATACAGAATAACATTTTCCTGTTCATACTGTGTGATATGGCAAACTAAACCCAAATCAATTTTTCATTAGTATTCATATTTTTGTGCCACTAGCAAATATTAAAAAATGTTCACATTTTTAATTTCATGGCATCTTCAGATGAATTAATATATAAATATATATTAAGATACAAATATCATTCATAATATATACCCTTCAATATTTTTTCATTCTGTTTATATTTTTTAGTACGAGGTTCCCTAGGAACCGTCGTTTTTTTTTGGATTCATATCGTATGTACCCTGAGCTGTTCGAGTTGTCTCTCTTGGCTTCGAATACATAAATTATATACATGTATGTGACACTGTTTAAATTAGCTACGGGAAAAAACATTATCATCCAAACAATATTTATTTAACATATACTGATCAGATTTAAACAACCGTAGCATCTAGGCCCGATCGTTGTTGGGTTTTTTTTTTACATCGGTCCGATAATATATATATATAAGATGAGCGAAAGCGCTAGCCGATTATACTAGTCTTCGTGTTTTGCTTTATTTTTATTTTTACCGTCACATGGACATTTAAAACTATTTATCGCTATATATATTAATATAAACGGTCGGGTCTAGAAGCTACGGTTCTTGCAGTTATGTTTAAATCTGATCAGTATATGTGAAACAGATCCTATTTGGATAATAATGTTTGGGTTATAATACAAATAATGAGAGGCAATTATTTTGACATGGGAAAATATCCAACATCGTAAACCATACAGCATTGCTTGTAGTAAATCCTTATAAATCCTGACACTTTTCAACGATTATCCAGAACAATGACTCCTATCTCCATTAACTACAAATCGTTACTGTCACCACAAAGCTTATATCTCTCGTTACTTACCACTCTGTGTCAGCGTGTCACGAGTATGCTTGAAATTCAGAACTATTCATACTGCGTCATAAAACAATTGTGTTGTAAAAACATCTGCAAACATACTGATCATGAGGAAGTACTTGTTTTACTATTCAATGGCCCAGAATAACCATGGCGTCATTTTCAAGCAGACGTAATAAATCTTATTTCAATTATTTGAAAATGCCACTTTTTTTTCTTTCCTATCCAATGCTATTTTTGTATATAAAAAAAATGACAGGTCTGTTTATTCAGTAACGATAAATGTCGACATATTCACTCAGATCAGTCTTTTATTGCAGTTTAACAGTTAAATAAATACACAATGTATTATGCCATATTTTCACACAATAGATTCAATCTGAATGTCCACGCTATACTGTATTGGTCAAGTGGTCCTCTATGTGACATTGGGTGTTATCGATGTAAGGCAAAAACTGTAAAATCATGCTAATTCAATTTCCAAGCACCAATTACTCTAAAACGCTTTACTACATATGGCAATTAATATTAGTGATATCTGATAAACAAAATCAAAGTCTTACCATCACCATAATTTATTATACACTAAGCAAGAAGATAAACATCTCAATGTTCATATGATTGAATAGATAAAGGGTCCAAAGAGCCTAACATGCAGACGTGGGAAAATGGGTCTTTATGTCCATCTTGAATTTGGCCAGGTTAATTGACTGATGGTAAGCTTTTCCACATCGTGTCCGAAACCCTCCCAAAGCACCAGTTTCACAGTGCAGGATTTTGGGACACACAACAATGATGCTGTCTCCGACTGCAGTGATCGTGACGACTGATACGGGGTACCAAGCTCCTGCACATCATATCATTCTCAATGGGTTGTCTTAAAAATATCACAAATTACAATAATAACATCGATTAAATTAAATGTCAATCAATACAGCACATAAAGATGTAACATTGAACAGGTATTGAAAATGAAATTAACAATACACATACATTGTATATGGTATGATAAAAGATACGCCTAGGAATTATACTTTCGACACGCTTTTGTTCACTTTCATAGTGGTCATGGTATACCACTTCAGAAATATACAAATTAACATTCGATTGAAAATTCATTATTTGTACCCTTAACTTAACAGTAAAATGTAAAAAAAAACGTTTAAGCTTAGCATAGAACAGAGTCAAGACAAAATAAATCATGTTATATATTATTAAAGTACCTTAGTCTATTTATATATACAGGCAAAATCTGTTTAGTGACAATTTGACCTGAAAAAATCCACTTAAAATTGACCTGAATTTCAGGTTTTAACAATATAGGATAAATTCAGGACCATCTAACATGAATTGATTTTTATGTCAATTTCATGTCAATTCATGTTAAATTGTGCTCAATTTTCGACCTGAACATTTGACCTGATATTGACTTGAATAGGACATCATGTACCCCCACATTCATCAAGAGATTTTGCCCGTGTACCAGGTGACGTATACTGTTTATTGAGAACATGTTTTGTTTGATGTATACAAAGATGTGAGTTCCAATCTATAACGTCTTTTAAAAAGATGTTCTCGAACCGAATTGAATTGAAAAAATAGTTTCCTAAGAATATAGTTAAAACCAAATTTACCTTAATATTCTTATAATTTATTGCACTAAGAAACATTACTTACTGTTTGAAGTTTATTAAATTTAACTAATCATTTTGTTCGTGACATACTTGTTGTTCCGCTGAATAATATAACTGTGAAATGTTCGAGTTGTCTCTCTTGGCCCTTTCAGGAATACAGACACTCGTTCGAGCTCTCATAATATATATGTCACCATTAGCATTGCTAAGCAGATATAGGGAGAAAGATTATTTCCAATTGGTTAACAATTATTTGGAAGAAATATATGAGTATCAGTATGATAGACAGGAAAACCCAAAATACAAGATAGAGCATGAAGTATTATATCTGAAAATTTGACAACTTTCAACCGATATCCAGCACGATGATTACAATTTCGGGTATTATACAATGCACACGCATACAGGTTACTGTCACGGCAAAGCTCGTATCTCTTGTTACTTGTTGTTGCGCTGTGTGAGAGAATCATAATGATGGTTGAACTGTTACAGTTTTGTCAATATCTTGACATAAATGTATACTCTTCAATGTTATACTTATCAAAAGGAAGTCTCTTTTTGGGGTTATTAAGGATTCTGTTTAATAACAACCTAAGTTTTATAACAGAGATAATAAATGAAATAAATTTGATTAAAAAAATAAGTTGTCATATATTCTGCGTTCTCTGAAAACGATATTTTTGTATTGATAAGGACACGAATGTGTAATATTATATTGATCAACAGGAAGCCTCCTTTTGGCGTTATTAAGGATTCTGTTTAATTACGACCTAGGTTTTATAGCAAACACAATAAATCAAATAAATTGAATTGGAAAATGAGTCATATATTCTTCGTTCTGTAAAAATGATATTTTTGTATTGATAATGGCACGGTTGTGTACATATATTTTCAATATTATACTGATCAACAGGAAGCGTATTTTTAGCTTAATTGAGGGTTCTGTTTAATTACGGCCAAAGTTTTATAGCAGACATAATAAATCATACAAATTGAAATTAAAAACAAGTAGTCTCATTTTCGGCGTTCTCTAAAAAATGATACTTTGGTACGGATAATGGCACGTCTGTTGAATCAATAACAATTGATATCGACAGGTACGCGCAAACATAATTTAATTATATTTTAACAGTGAAACAAATGACACCTTATTAAACACTATATATAAATCCTGTTTGTCTGGGATATAAAGCATAGGCCAAGTGGCCCTCTACATGACACGATATGGAAACTGTAAAAGCATTATTAATTAATTAATTGGCTAGCACCTCGTGTGCAAACCATATAGCTTATTGTGTCGTTGGCAGTGAATTCTATGCAGTGCTTTTTTTTTAAAATATTATTAAAAAACCAGGATTACAACTTATAAACAATGAATAGAGAAAGTGTCGGTAAATTTGCAGATTTTTTCTGAAAAGCCGTAATATAAAACATTAACGTTAATAACCCATGAAGTTCACTATTTTATATATCAAACATAAATGCACA
Source organism: Mizuhopecten yessoensis (assembly GCF_002113885.1). NCBI lineage: Eukaryota > Metazoa > Mollusca > Bivalvia > Pectinida > Pectinidae > Mizuhopecten > Mizuhopecten yessoensis. Next base: position 254,295 of record NW_018408860.1, on the reverse strand, counting down.
CCAGTTGCCAACGGGTAGGGGTAAATATACATGTTATTGATTATTCAATTATAACATTGATGAAATGTCAGCAAGTATATTACAACAGCACAAAACAATGAAAAAATATTCATAAAGGTAGATATGGTATAATAAAGCATTAAACATAAATTTTGGATGCCTTTGTCATTGGTTCTCTAATAAATCAATTTCTGCAAACCAGTGCTAAGCTTATTTCAAACTCAAGGCGGCAATATTGATTTAAATGAAAAAAGAGCATTGTTTTTTTTTAGATACACAAATGCAATTTCACATAAAGACAATTGTATACATATTGGTCCTTGAACAAATATAATGATAACACAGCTTTTAATTATAGATTATGCATGGTTTGTCGTGAGAACAAATTACATCTAGGCTCAATGATCATCGATTGTGAATCCTAGGTCTTTGACGAAAGTAAACAATAGAAAACCTTAAAACTATGTTGAAATATATTTTGAAAGCATGCACAATCACACTTAAAATAGTGTTGTTATCCTCACAATATTTTCGTACCTTTACATTGATTTGTTTATGACGGACTATTTTCTCAAGCGGATCAAATTTTTGTGGACACTATTTCTGGTTCAGGACGTCACTGGGGTCCGTTCGCGTATACTGTTCAACCGGTTTGTCTGTTTTTAAATGCAACATTTTTGGGTATAAATCATGGCGGACCTGCTAATGTTTATGCAGGCCTGATAAAGCTTTGTCAAGGCTCGTATGAAAGCAACATTAAATTTCAAGGTCTGACCTTATTCCATAAACGAATAACTTTGATCCGACCGGTTCAACCGTTTGTACCGCGATTAACGAATGCTGCCCTGGCATTTCTAGATGTTCTGTTTTTTTTAAGAAAATACGTTTAAAATAAAATGAAATAAAAACCACGTTTTAAAGTTTTTCTCAAGTTGCCAGTCTGTATCTTGCTACCGGTAGGTGGTATGAAGGAGTTTATACAAATGTAGATGATCAAGTAAAATTTCGCATTGATCAGATTACCTAGGTGTTGATCAGGTTTTACACTAAAAGTAACTCAGCAATCAAATCTCAATCAAATCACATTCGTGTCCACGTCATAGTGAACTTCTTAAACTCGTTGGGGGAAGAAATGATAGCTTATTAAACTCAGATTGTTTGATTAACGTACGCTATATATACCTTAGCAAAGTGTCAATAACAGTCAACGAACGAGAAAACACAGCACCAAAATAACAAGTACATTATACACACACTTGAAATAATGCAGAGTTTAACAGCATTCGGATATTGAACAATCTCACTAAGTGCCCGTTGCAGGTTATTAATATTTTTATTTCTATAGTATAATAAACAATATGTTTTTTATCATTGACATATTCTCAACGGAACTACATCGGTGCACACTTATATCATAATAAATGAGTAGATATATAAATATTTATATACAGCTAGAACAATGCCTTAAAAATAGTACATTATAATTTCAAAGTTTACTTGCCGTCGCTTTGACGATCAATATCAAAAACATGCAACAATGTTAAATCAAATAATCAATTCTATTAAGCAATCTTAAATACAAACATGGGAAGTAATGACGATTTTCGAAAAATATTTCTTTCCCATCAGCGCATAGCTTATCAAAACGTTTTTCTCCCTGTATGCAATTCATCTTCGATAATTCAGGGGTTTCGCTTACATGTACCTACGCTCACTGCACTCCTGGTATATGTGTCATAGCAAAATAGAATACAAATGACTACACTAGGTGTCATGCGCCAGGTAAAAAACTCCTGAAAATAGCTAGGCCAACCGTAAGGCTACAGCAAGATTCTTTTGATGTACATCAAATAATCACGCTAGTCTTCTTGTCTCCTCAACAATGTGGCGAACACTGAGGCTTCATTTTTTTTTAATATTTGAGGGATACAGACAGCGTCAGTAAACGTAACCCCTGGAGTATTAAGGGTTTCTGTGATCAAACCTATAAATTTACGTCTTAAACGATGCACTATTGATTCTAATATTTTAGTGGGAATGATAAGCAATGAACCAGGCATAGGTTGTCCCATCTTCGATATCCAGAGGTTACGTTCACTTACGCTCTCTGCACCCCTGGAATATGTCGTAGCAAAATTGAAGGCTCAGTGTGCGCCACCTTGTTGATGAGACAGGAAGACGAGTTCGATCCTTTGATATACATCAAAAGAATCTCGCGCTCACGTAAAGGTAAAAAATGACTGACTTTGAAGTCGGGTGTCGCCCCTTTTTAATCTTTTAGACAGATATCAGCCTAGCGATTGGTCTTTTTTTTTTTACCCGAGACCAATCAAACAGTTATCTGTGTGCCTTCAATTTTGCTATTGCTTTTTTTTCTACACTAAAAAACGAGTACCGTCTCTCTCTACGATGCGACAACGAAATTGATTATCTGCCAGTAATTAGAAATGATATGAATAAAAAGGCATTCATAAGCAAGGCCATTAATTAGCAACTAAAGATAAACACATGCACTATAAATATATAGCAAGATCCTTAATAGGAGATCATTAGTAAGAACACCAATTATAGCACAATAGAAAGGCATAGTTGTGACAATATTACAATGTAACCATAATCATTTGTGCGTCGGGTTTGGGTGATTACAGCACATTTTAGTAAAAGGAAAAGGGTGTTGACCGCAATGCTTTAGTAACAATGTCGAAAACCTTCAATATCGTCAACGGGCATTAACAAAAATGAAACAATATTTCGATATGGAAGAGCACAAAGAAGATAAAATAAATTATGATGAGAAAAATAGCGAAATCCCCTTAAAAAGGGAGGACAATATGCCTTTACTACTATTATTGAAATAGTTTTAATAACACAAATCAGCAGAGTCCTAGTAATACACACATAGCATACAGCGGTCTTTAATAAAATTAGAATCACAAAATAGACAAATCATTGCTGCAAACACATGTCAGGGAAATTCTTAAATAAATGTGTATTAGGAACAGGCATACATCAGCCAGAGATGTCGTAAGAATTATGATACGCAAAGTCAATGGCTGTATTGGTTGTTACATTTGTATCATATTTCATATTTATTTATTTTTTTAATTAACTTTCGGAAATACCAACAACAGTAATAATGTCATATTACTAAAGAGTAAATAGATAACCCACTTGACTACTAATGTCACGTGACGGCTGTTAGCATCCATACAATTTTATGACATGATGTAGACTAGGGAAAATGGCATCCCGTTCTGACACAATATTATCGTAGAGAAAACAATATTCAAAGGGATGAAATGGGAACAGCAGATCATTAGCAATTTCGGCTCTGCATTGTCTTGAAGAAAGTACATGTATTCTAAACTAGAATGTGTCCGAATTATGTTACGATTACTCAATGAGCCGAACAGTCAAATATATTGTCATTGAACGTTAACAGAGTTGTCAAACATTGAAAAACATTTATAAAAACTGAAAGTAGCAAACATGTTCAAAATCACATTATTCAACCCACTGAAAAAGGAAAATTAAAAAAAATGCCCGAGATTAATTTCGAGATAAGAATAGTTAGCAAACGTTAGGTTTAATGACAGGTTTCGCTGATTTTTGACAAATTTTATAAATATGTAACAAACATAAAATGTTGTGGCTTTCAGAGCATCAAGTTTCGAATTTTCTTTTCACACGGGGTGCTAAAACCAGACTTACATAGTGTGAGTACACAGTAGGTGGCCTCATTTGAAAATTGAAAAGTATAAACGGGTTTGCTTGTAATTAAAAAATCAAAGAAATCGGGTGACTGCTGTTAGCTTTTAGTCCGTGCGGATTTTGAAGCATATGGACACGCAATGGCATTGCATCTCCGTATTTGTTTTCATGCATTGCAATAAGAATGTTATACCACAGTTAGTTAAACTTATTTCTGGAATGCTAAAAAGTTGAAAGTAACCTTTCATTTTGTTGAACATCTCGTGTTATAGATCGTCGTGATCAGCCTATGGTAGAAACATTTTGGTCCATGTTGATACGGTTGTGTTTCTTTTGACACATGAGAAAAGATGTGAAATGTTCCCTGAACCTCTGGTTGTTGTACGCGTACAGGAACGGATTTAGTGCCGCTTTGGTCCAAAGTAACCAATTAAGAAACTCGTACACGTTCTCGTTGACACATGTCTCACAAGCTGATATAATGATTGTAGCGATAGTGTATGGAGCCCATGTGACGGCGAACACGATCACCAAAAGTCCAAGACTCTTTGCAGCCTTCATATCCTTCCGAACAGCACGTATCTTTTGAGTATCCTTAGACGTCGTGGGTACCGATACTCCTACATTTTGTGTTTTTGATCCGTTAGCAGGCTTGTTTGGTTGTTCGGTCTGTTTCTTCATTACGTCATTGTTGACTGAACAAGAAACACTGGCACTCGTAACGGCGCTACCAGACGGTACAAATATTGGTACATTCTTCAAATCCCTTACTCGGATGCGTTTACGTATTTCGGAATATATGATGAGGTTCAATGCACTGATGCATATGAAAGGAATACCGAACTCGATAACAGCTGTAGTGATTGTAAAATCAAAATCATGAGCAAATTGTACGTCACAGTCCCCAGGTTCGTTGGTGTCTTCTTCTGTCCAAATGTCCCACCCAATGATAGCGGGACTGTACAAAAGGAAGGATATCACCCATGATATTGCGATTTTAATGTACGCAACTGTATTAGTCTCTTTGCAGATATACCGTGGTCCTAATTTCAACAACAGAAGTCTGTCAAAGCTGAGGATTATCATAATAATGACAGCCTCAAGACACAGAGTAAAATCTGTCACCATGAATAACTTACAAAAGTGGTAGCCAAAGGGCCATGTGTATGATTTCAGAGTGTACACGGCGTAAAACGGCATGCTAACACATCCCAGTAGTAAGTCCGTCACGGCAAGGTTTACGATGTAGATATTGTAAACTGTGCGCAACTTCCGGTCCTTTATGAAAGCTGCTATGGTAAATACATTTCCCACAATTGCTACTACAATTACAATAGCAATGAATATTCCAAAAGTAACAACAATTTCTAGTGCGAACTCCTCACCCTCTTCCTCTTCCTCAATCGTGGCTACGCTTGTCAGATTCGTTGTCATAGTTCCAAATTTTACCAGCTATTGTCAAAATGATGTAATGTTCAATGGAACAGATGTTTATCAGTTAACACCTTTCATAAGGTTGCTTAAATGATCTCAAATCGTTCGTTCAGAACAATTGGACCGTATTGCTATACAGAAGTCATTTTAGTATTGTAACGGGAACCTCCCTCGTCAACATGCATTGTACCTTAGATGTCGGGTCTTTTCACCGTAAACACCGAGGGAAACCATCCATTGATTACCACCACACACAGGCCTGTCTATAAACAGAAACGTTTACTATATAATTATTCTCTACAAGATGTAAATCCTATGTCGACAACAACGTAATAACGTAGGTAGGCTTTTTGATGTTAAACCATCTTTCGTTAAAAGCTTATGCATTGTGATTATCAGATACTCGTCTCTTGGTATTCCCCATGATAATCATTTTTCATCTCTTCAAAGAAACTCGTAATGAATTTTCTTATCTACGGAATTGATTAAAGAGACGTTTTAATGTATACTAAACCTTAAAAAAATATATAGTACACATGGGACAACTATATCCTGCTGCAGATTCTTGTAGTGTAGAAGAATATGATTAAAACTATGGCTGAATAAAAAAATAAGTTTTGCTATTATACCAACCTGTTATTATGTCTTGGACAATAAACTTTTTTTTTTTTTTTTTCATACAACAAAACAAATATTACAAAACATCTTACCTTGAAAGATTGGTATTTTGTCTCTTATGCAGACTTGAGTATCGAGCTACAACTTTTCAAGCTAAAGATGAGTCATCTCCGAGTTATGCATACTATAATCATGTATGTCTGTACCCATATGGTACATGCATTGCCAGTGGTTTCAAATGGTAAGGAATCGTCCTGTACGTGCACTGTATACACGTATATAGTAATATTTGACAAAGCCTTAGCCAATCACAGAACGGTATCAGGACTGACCCACAGTGCCGACACGGCTAGAGTTATTCCAATACTTGCATACCCGTACCTTCAGAGCGTATTGTGAACAACACAAGTTATTAATGCTGTTACTTTTGTGTATAAACGCGATAAGTAGTGTCCTGTTTCCAGGGCAATCGATGACACAACTTTTCCCGATAATTAGTTGCTCATGTAAAGCTGATATTTTGTAATAGTCCTTGTCACATTAACGTCCATTTCCTTTATATGATATTTTGTTCAATCCCACACAAAACGACGCTATCATTTCCCTTTGATGACGATTGGCTTCGCTACATTATCAGAATACCATCAACAGTACTTAACGACAATATTCAGAGACGAACTCTTGTAAATTTGGCTTCATGAAAAATCGATATACCTGTCCTCACCAATTAATGTAAAATAAATCGTGGATCAGAGTAATTGTTTATTTTTACTAATTAACAAATCATTGACACAGATGCTTATATGTGACCATTGGTCTTGTTAATGAAAGATGATTGGAACTAATTATTAAATAAAGTGACATAAACATATGTAATAACGTTATTCATTGAACAGAATTAGGTTAATATGCATACTTATATATATTTTTATATTACAGTAACTGTACACACGTTAGCAAGGGGCCTCGGTGGCAAAGTGGTTAAGGCGTCTAATATATTGCTACCACTAGCCATCCAACACTAGGGCGTGGGTACGAGACCTACGTGGGGCAGTCGCCGGGGACTGGCCGTAGGTCGGTGGTGTTTCTCCGGGTATAACGATGTAACGTTGAAAATGGACATCCGTTTAAAATGGAACCGGGGAGCCCTTGAAACCTGACTCTCCTGTTGAAAATGGTCACCATAAGAGGTCAATTTTCCACGTGTAGGCCGTTAAAAACTGACCCATTGAAAACGGACCCTCACTTTGTACGAAGTACCAAAATGATCTCATGTACCAATGCGTCCATCGTCGGACCAAATTAGGTCAGTGTGTCCTATTTCTCAATATTTGAAATACACAAACAGAAATTATCGTGTGGTTCAGAAATATGCATATTCTGTTAGCCTAAATATGGTAAATTTGACCTACCTAAGAAAAAATGACCTACATTACTAAATAAAATTGTCATTTGGTTCAGAAATGTACTCAGAACTGCTGTTTCACCAAATAAGGTCACTGTGACCTACTTTTTAAAATTGACCTAGATTACTAAATATTGCCATTGGGTTGTGAAAAGAACTTAAAACTGTCGTTTCACATAATTAGGAAAATTTGACCTACTTTTTAAAAATTGACCTATGTTACTATGTCAATTGCCATATGGTTCAGAAATGTACCGAGAACTGTTGTTTCACCTAATTAGGTGAATTTCAACTACTTTTGAACAAATTACATGCAATGTTAAAAATTGTCATTTGGTTGAGTAATGTACTTTAAACTGTTGTTTCACCAAATTAAGTCACTTCGACCTACTGTTTAATATTGACCAAGATTACTAAAAACTGTTATTGGGTTCAGAAATGAACTTAGAACTATTGTTTCACCTAATAAGGTAAATTTGATCTACTTTTGAAAAATTGACCTAAGTTATTAAAAATTGCCATTGCCATCGGGTTCAGAAATGTACTTAGAACTGTTGTTTCACCTAGTTAGGTGATTTTCATCTACTTTTAAAATATTTACCTTCAATAATAAAAATGATCATTTGGTTCAGAAATGTTTCACCAAATAAGGTCAAGATGACTTACTTTTTAGAATTGACTTTTTTTTTGAAAACAAAATGCAATTTGGTAGGTCACAGTGACATAATTCGGTAAAACAACAGTTTTAAGTAAATTTCTGAACCAAATGGTATTTTTAAGTAATGTAGGTCATTTTTTTTATAAGTAGGTCAAACTTACCAAGTTGGTGAAACAACAGTTCGAAGTTCATTTCTGAACCAAATTGCAGTTTTTAATGATTTAGGTCTTTTTTTTTTCAAAATTGGTGGAACAACAGTTTTTATTTCATTTCTGACCCCAAAGGCATAGGATAGGACATTCTTCCAATTAATAACTACCAAAGCCTATTATCGGAATGCCAAGTTAATTAATAATGTTACCGTATACCTATGTTTTTATAGCGAATAAGAAGCCGTGTTCTTAAAATGTACCGAAAAAATACATCTTTGTACTTTTAAGAATGTAACCGACATTAGTAAAAAATCGCCATGATATTTTCTGTTTGTGTATTTCAAATATTGAGAAATATGTCACACTGACTTGATTTAGTTTGACGATGGACGAATCGGTACATGAGATCATTTAGGTACATTGTACTTGGGACAAAGTAATGGTCCGTTCCAACGGGTCAGTTTTCAACGGCCTACATGTGGAAAATTGACCTCTTATGGGCACCATTTTCAAACGGGAGAGCCAGCCATTCACGGCTCCCCGGTTCCATTTTCAATGTTGAAAACTGACCCCAGTTCAATTTCCAACGAGTGTCCATTTTCAACGTTACACTGGCCTGACTTTTTTCCACCATCAAAAGCTGTCACGTCCGTAAATGTTTGTAGCTGTAAATAGGGCGTAAAACACAATAAACCAAACCAAACCAAACCAAACCACGGTGGTCAGTCAAGAATTTTACCTAGTATAATGAAGAATCGCTCTATTAACACGCGTGAAGATAGCTCATATACAGCTTACAACCTAACGACAAGGAGATTCGAAATATGTATAGTACAACAGTATTAGTCCATTAACCAAACATTTGAGGCATTTTCGGTTTATAAATTTAACGACAACAAAAGCATTTTAACGGAGCGCCGCTTCCTTTCTTACATGTACAATGTCTGCATACATATGGTTAAGTACAAAGTTGAGCTAAGATGCATTTTTGCGGTACATTTTAAGAACACGGCTTGTTTATTGCTAGATAAACATAGGTATATGGTATCATTATATAATTTCCAAAAAACTTTTGAAATTGACATCCCGATGATAGACCATGGTAGTTTTTTTTTAAGAATATCTTATACAAAAACTTTCCCTCCTAAGTCCGTTTTGACAGGTCAGCTTGTGACCCTTTCGTCAGTGGACAGTGTTGTCATACATGTATATTAAGGACTGTTGAATCGACATGGCTGTTGTGCGGCCAATCACCAATGAGCAATCTTTTCCTATGACTTAAGGTGTTGTGTGGCTCCTAAAGAAGCGGAATCCGTCGTCATATTACCATTGTTTTTGGTGTACCTCATCATCATCATCATCATCATCAGTGAACACTATCGTAAGTTGAACAAAACTGTCGGTAAACAAAATTGCCTTTTGACCATAGCTGTTGTTTTGGCTTGAATTATAATAAAAAAAAATGTTATACATACAAAATGATTTAATTCATGTACATAAATAATACCAATTTTGATATTTCTTACAGTTGCTCTCTTGTGGAAATGTTTTTCGTCAGCAGCTTTTTCGTCCTTCTAGGACCAATCGGTGATACAAGCGGCCAAACAGTTAGAAATCCTATACATCTGTCTTTTGTTCATGCCCTGGTCGAGTTCATACTATCACGTCATATCATTGATGTTGTCATAATAGTTTATGTAATATTTTACAATGATTAAGTATGATTTTTATATTCTGATTTAAGACAAACCTTTTATTGACATGTGTCGAACTACAGATTGAAATCTTCAACCTCTCGTTATAGCAATGTATTTCTTGTTTGTTATTATCGAGAAGATGCTAAAAGAAAAGCAATGATACCATGACCACCAAAGGACACGAAGGCAAAAAAAATCGTTCTTGAAAGGAGGTCGTTTCCGTCCCCACATGTAGTACCACCCTTCATGAATTATGTAGTCGAACCGACAAGTGATGCTAGGTCTCCAGCGATTAAAAATCAGAATACAATTCCTTTCAATTTGAATTAAAAAATCACTATAAACTTTGTTATGACGACCGTACAAATTCTTCTCCGAAACAAATTCTGACTAGGTCGTCTAAAGAGCAAGAGGACACATACAACCTTAAAGACCTTACGTCAGGTACATTATGTGGTCTATTGTATTAAAAAAAACCACTTATAAATAACATAAGAAGGAGAGGTTGGAATGTTACTATCGAAGCAAGGAAAGCTAGCAATGAGATACACTGTATGCGATTATTTGAAAATTTGAACACGGGTAAACTATGCTTTGACTTCTATGAACCTGATAAACACGCTTGTTCTACATGTCTGTTACATAACATTGCTACCGTGTTACAATGCTACGAGATTCTGTTTTGATAATTTAGATCGACTTGTCAATAAGTTTATTATGTTTTTTTGTTTTTTTTATCAGAACATAAGATAATTTAAATATGGAAACCATTTTCAGGGTTGTCACAAGTCCTTCTGATATAAGACGTTTGCATTAGATAGACTACAATTTTCGCTATGTGCCTAACCGTATTCAGAAGTGTTTTCCTTAATTATTTTCGTCACAGACCTGAAAAAACAGACAAGATCTAGTTTATCGTTATCATCAGAAATGATGTGAGATAACTCCAAACAAACTTCAATAATTAGGGGTGGGGGCTAGCTTGGTCGTCCCACCTATCACTGCATATATTTACCTAAAATATCGATTGTCAGTTTTTAGGTACTTAGTAACCTTCCGTGTTCAAATAGGAAAAGTCTGTTTATCCTTTTACGTGTAATGTACACTGTAGTTCTTGCAACGCAATCGGAACCGAAACTCAATACCCACATAGATAAATAGACATTATGGTCGAACATTTGTATTGATAAAAAAAATCAATTATGTCGGACGAGAAATCAGGACATTAATGGCAACAAATGTCCTTTATCATAACTTTTTATCCCGTTCGATGTATATTTGTTCCGTCCAATGATCCTTGTTAAAGAATTATGTTGTTTTTTTTATTCCTTTTTTTTTTTATATAAAATCAGGAAATTGGCAACGCTATTGTTAAGGTATCCAATTTGTATAAAGGGACACAAGAATGAAGAAAAAAATACTGACGAGAGGAAACAATATGTATGACCCCGTATCCCTGAGGGTTAAGTAGTAGGTCACGCTCTCCTTTGTCATATACACTATTATATTTACATTTGCATGGTATTGTCGCTAGATAACCTACTTGAAAGCTGTGTCGTTGATGGGACGTTTAACGCCATGCACCACGAGACACAATCCTTACCGTATTAATACATCAAAGACCGGAACTACAATAGCCAATGTAAACAAACATGGACAGAACAACACAACACAACATGGCGACGGCTGCTGAAATATTGCAGGGAAATTTGAGAATTGACAATGTTATTGTAAATATGTAAAAAAATAAAATCGAAAAAATATAACAACAAAAAATACATAGATCTGCAATATCGTAAAAAATGTGCACTCAAACAATTTATCAGAAATATCGAATGTTACACAGCACGGATCTCCTTCCTGGATTTGCACGACTTCTTAGGTGATGGATTTTCATCTAAGGGTATGAAACTTAAACAAATATCAAAAGATCACAATTTTGAGACAAGGCATAGCATGTCTTTGTCTAACCACAAAAACGAATCCTCACTCCGGTCATATATCAAAATAACGAAGCTTTTGTAGCATCTACAAACTGTAACTAAGTTTCTATGCAATCAGCTAATAAATTCTCGTCTGGATTCGTCGCAAATTCGATCTTTTCTCATGTACCTTCAATTTCCTAAATAAACTCCCTCGTGGAGGGCAAGGTCGCATTACGGTATTGACTGTGTTAATCCATGCGGGAAATGTGTTCCGAGTAAAATCGAAACGATGTTAAATCTTACTTTCAGCTCAGATTTCTATTGATACATTTAATTACCCTATAGACATATCATACGCAATTGTATTTATAGTAAATTTTGGAATTCAATTCAAGTGTTTGCTACATTTTCAAAGAACTTCTTTGTTTGCCAATAAGCACACGACAACACGCTGTTCCATCTATTGAACGAATGTTTGTGGAATGTCGATAAGGCGGGAATTTTGTATCTCACTTGCAAGTTAAACAAACATAAAAGGAAAAGAAAACTTGGCGCGTAATGCGCATAATGATGATTGCTTGCAAAGCTATGTCATTCAAATATAGCATAAATGCCATACAAAAACAGTTCATTGCTTCAGGAAGAGACGGACAGGTATCACATGACCAAACACTCAATACACTGTAATGATATATAAATTGGTTGGACAATCCTTTTAACATGAGGTGAAAACCAAGGTCAAATAAATATATTTTTTTAATAATTATTGTTGATTGAAATAAGATATATATCCTTTCCAAGTCTTAAGTCTGTTTATTGTGAAAGATGAGACTGTATATTGATCAAGGATTATTAACAGATGCAACCCCCTTTAAACATAAAGAAGGTTACCTGAAAGGATAAAATAATATTACAAAAACATGGCTGCTGCAAAACCAATGCAAATTTAAAAATCAATCGCACCTTTAGTTAAAAGAGTTAAAAATAAAGTGAAATCTTTTGACATTTTTCATGAAATCTGCATAAAAGGGTGTATGACAGGGTGTCGTTCTAACCCCACTATTTTTATTTATTTTTCCCTGAAATAGAATTCATTGACACAATTTGTTTCTATTCAACTTTATAATCATTTTTTTTTTTGCGAAATTTTACCTAAGCCAGTTTCAGGCATATTGCAAAGAAGGGTAGTCATTGTTTGATTTATTTTTTTTAGAAATATTATGTCTTAAGTATTTCAAAATATTCATTTATCAGATTGTTCCCAGATAGATTAAAAAAATATATATATGCATTTTTTGGCGCGTTCCTTAATGACTCAAAAAGGGCAAAAAATGACATTTTTCGGACTTCAAAGGAGGGTAACTATTTCAAAGAATATTTTTAAAAATAGCCTCGAAACCTTTTCTCAAATTTTGATATTTTGTTATGTACACCCCAAAGAACAATATATGCGAAATTAAAAAAAATCATTGACTAGATTTTTTTTGCCTCTAGTGTCCTTCTCTACCTTAAGTAGAATCGCCCCATAATATTGTCAGGTGATCCTTTCTATATTACAGACACCTTAATAACGACGTGAACACGAAGAATAGGATTGTATTACTTTACAAACACGTGATCACAAGGGCGGAACTATTATGTTGTATGATATAAATAACGTGACCTTTAGGCAGAGGATACATAAACAACACTCTATCATCACTCTGGATATTTTCTTATCTACAGCACTTTTCCTTTTACAAATGTTTGTAAAATCAAAATTAAAAACAAAAACAAACAAAAAAAGAATATCTGCGATTATTGCAATTTTCCTGTAATGCAATTGGTATTCATTTTGCCTATGAACCGCATCTGAAAGCAGTTAAATGCTAAAAAGACAACACATTGTTACGAAATCGTCAACTATACAACCTGGATAGCGCCAAACTCCGTGAAACAGAATACAACATGAACAATGTGCTTAAAATGTAGTTCAGTTGTCATAAGTATTATGAATGTTTATAAGAATAAAATAAATATAACATATTGCATTTATTTTAATGCTATTTAAAAGTATGGCATAGGCTGTTTTAATGAAGCTGTCCAACAACTTGATTGTTCTGACAATACCTGGAAGCTGATGACTGCAAACACGATATGGGTTTTAGTTACGAGATTTGGAAGAGTGTTCTTTCAATTTATTAAAACTGAGTCTCTAACGAGCTTAATATCAAATAAAATCAAAACTACAGCATTTGTTTAGATAAACGTAACATCAACAAGGTGAAGCTGTAACGGGGACCGTTACAAAGTACAAAGGCCCCCAATCTCCTCTTCTCAAAATGTCAATGTTAGCAACAAAAGATGCATTATAAAGAGCTACATGAAGTAGTATCCTAATTACACATACATATACACACAAATGTACAAAGGTTGAGCAAAATCAAACATGATCTTAGTTTTTAATAGACTTTCAGTGTCAGCATCCAACACCTACATACCGATGCTGAGCAAAATAGATCAAAATCTAAATTTCGACCAATCAGATGCCAGTTCACTGCGGAATATGTTCAATAGATCAACAGAAGTCATCTTGACCTATATCAATAGCTAGTGAATATATTCGGTCAATATTAAGATTTTACCGCTCAGAGACATGGTACATGTAACTGTCACCATTTTGTTAAAAACAAAATAATACAAAAAAGCGGAGGTTGCAGAAAAATTAGTGTAGTACCATTAAACAACTGCATACCAAATTTTAGCGAAATCGGACAATAACAAAATTACATTGTAGCTAAGGACAAGCTATGTCCCGAACCAATCCACATCCGCACGGCACGCGCACTATCTGCTCAGCACGCGCCATATACCCATTGACGCGCAATATTCGTTTCACCCTCGGTTGGAAACCTTTCGGTTAAAATCACACCTCAAACGTTGCATATCTGTTTGTTTATGCTATTTTGTTCATTGTGTTTTATCTTGTGTTAAATGCTACTGTAGTTCAGCTCATTAAGTATAAATTTTCTGCCAGTTTCATGTGTTATTGTTTCCACTTTGATAATATAGAGCAGTATTTGATAAAAAGGTTAACACATGACTATTTCCATATCCTACTACCTATCAGCCCTTGACCCATATCGACCCCTCTTTGCCGATATAGGAGTCTCGGGCTGATGTGGAGTAGAATATGGGAATGGGCATATAATTACCTCTGAATATAACCAGTATTTCATTCATTACAATACATTAAACAGAAATACAAAACAAAATACAGCTGTTTATTACCCCTTTGAGAAAAATCTAGGAATCTGATTGGTTAAAAACTACAGTGTACCAAACCGCATTCGTAAATCTCAGGGGGTATACGAAAATCTCAAGGGGTATACGGTCATGTCACGTCATTCTCAGCAGTAATACGGTGGAATCACGTGATTTTATAAGGGGTATACGGGTCACGTGTCTTTGTATCTTGCGGCCTGGCAACGGGAGACAACTCGCATTTGTCGTCTGCTTCCGGCGCTGTTTACAAAATGACAAAACGTTTCGCTTCGCATAATGATGAGGAAATACTCGCCAAAAGGGCTAACTATGTGCCACAAAACACACAAAAGTCGAACAGACGAGCGGCAAACATGCTGAGGACGTGTTTAAAAGAAAAGAATCAGGAAGAACAGTTCGAGGAATTTGATAAAACGAAACTAAATGAGGTAGATCTACTGTGCCATTTTTATCTTGACAACAGAAAAGTTGACGGGGAACTGTACAAAACCAATATAAAAGACTCAAAGGGGTAATAAATTCGTTACACGGATTTTTGGCAGGGGATACGGGATGGTATGACCCTACAGGATATCGAAACCCTTTAGGGGCATACCATCCCGTATACCCTGCCAAAAATCCGTGTAACTAATAGTATGGCTCGGCCACTGCCATGTCTGATGACCGATCGTAAAAAGAAACACATTACGCACATCTACGTATGACTACAGTGTACCAATGGACCAATGGAAGTGTAATAAGGATTTGACCAAGATATTATAAAAATAAATTTAGAAATGAATTATCTTTGATAGATCATGATTTAATAATAGATACAAGTATCACCTGTACATGGAACATCATTGAAAAATACCATGACGTTTCTCATAAAAAGAAAGTTCTTTTCGACACTGGTGTTTATACTAAACAAGAACGTTTGCTGGTGGTTGGTACAGTGTAATTAACCTGTTAACCATTCTGTTTTGTTTGAGTCAAGTTGGAACATATATCATTGAAATAATGATTTCAAACAAGAACGTTTCCAATCGTGTTTAAATTATCCTGACAACCATTTTAATTACTTTTCCTTTAAGAGTTTATCATCCCTGCAACAGCCAGGATAATATAAATACAACTGCCAGTGGAGATATCACAACAAAAACAACAAAATTGAAGGTATGAGGATAATAAAATATTTCCAATTATTTCATAGAGTGCAGCAGATCTGGGTGTTTTCTCTAAGCATATACACAAAAGACCACTCCCGTGTTCGCAAGGGAACCCACATTAGTCTTATCTTACAATCATGCGGCGAGATACAGCAGGTCCTTTATTTTCCCGAATTTGAACAGATAACTTGAGTATCCACAGCAAATGATACTTGTTCTATTTTTAAACAACAGATAATGTTTACAACAAATAAAGTCAGTTTCATAATAACAAATATGCGGCCTACAAAAAGTGTCACTGCCAAGTAATAAGAGGGGGGGGGGGGGGGGGGGGGGGGGGGGGGACGCGGTCCCTCTCAAACACATCGAGCGTGGCCAGTGTTTTGAATGCTTCAAATGTATATTTGGCGACAGCGAACTTACCCTGTGGTAACTGTATTATGTTAAGACAGTTCTGGGTGGTAAGGGAAGGTGTATTGGTTCAAAGGGCGATGCTACGGGATTCCTCAGGCAAAGTGTCGGGACGAGGTAGGGGTGGGGATAGTGTAACTGCTAATAAATATGAGGTGAAATAGTGCTTTGCTGGCAAGCTAGCTTTTCCAGTGTGCGGTATAATCCTTAAACATACTAGTTCTAGTTCAGCAACGTCGAGGGTAGTCAGTGGGTGGACAGGTGACCACCTGCGCTTAACAAAAACCAAAATCCTTTTTGTTCACTCTCACTGCGTCAAACGGTATTGTGTAAAAAGTCATATTAGTAGGCAAATGTATAAGCTGTGATTGTTATGGTCTGGCCAATGACATCATTTCCTCTCACCCTTCAAAGGTGTGTCTCTCGTTTAAGCAGGTAAAGATC
This sequence comes from Mizuhopecten yessoensis, assembly GCF_002113885.1. Lineage (NCBI taxonomy): Eukaryota > Metazoa > Mollusca > Bivalvia > Pectinida > Pectinidae > Mizuhopecten > Mizuhopecten yessoensis. The sequence goes on along the minus strand of NW_018408860.1, from coordinate 237,428 downwards.
AGTTTGTCACCCCCTAGGGGGAGATAGCCTCGTGCCGATTAGCACGTGTTCAATTGTGACGTCATTAAAATGTGTTACCAGTGATTACGACGTCATAAAAGTGAATGACGACATTCATACCCAGCATGTGTTTTTGTTTACAAACATTTTAGACTACTGTCGATGGAGTTGTGACTAAAATAATAGAATTGGAGAAATATAATCATCCATTACCTTGACGGTTTAACAGAGAAGTATGCAATCATTGGTTATCTAACCGATAAACATCACCCCTCGGGTAGGAGATTTCTCTGCCACACCCTCAAGGTAGGGGGAAGTTCTATTAATCATAAAGTCGTAATGATAACGTTTGATATTAATTTATTATGGGACTGCTATCATAACTGAATTTAAAAAAAAATGAAAATATTTTAATTTTATCTGACCAAAATATCCATATCAAAGCTTTTATTATTTTCTGATGTCTGTTCAGATATTTGAAAATAGTTATGGATTAACAAACACATGTATGTATATTGAAATTTTGTATCTTTTGGAACAATATAACAGGTAAGAATGTCAACTGGAAGCATCGAATCCAAACTTTGTTCGGGTTACAGTGCTGTATACTCGCAAGGAAACAAGCATGTAAGTCTATCTGAACTAAATGGAACATGAAAGGCGGTCATCGAACATAATCCGCCTCTTCTAAACAACGTCATTACTGTTGTGCACTGAAGCCTTTTAATTTCCTCTATTGTTTACCTGATTCTTTATTACCGGAGACGATTGATGTCGACGTTTAATGAATTAGCTAATGCGTCTTCTGTCCTTTCAAGTCCAACAAATGAGTATTGGTGATTGCAACAAAAATCAAAGAACTTAGTACGAAGACTGAAGTCACTTTTTTCCCAACGACACAATGATGTCTTTTTCTTTGTCTTCTTCCAATAATCTGCATACCGCATTTGGCGTATTGTCGCAGATGACATCAGTTCATCTTAGTGAAAGATAAACATAATGTAGTTTTTGCATATAACATTTTGTAATTAAAATCGGATAACAGTGTCCAGTTATATGCTGGCATCGTTCCACATATTGCTTCACAAAAATCGCAAATTTCGTTAATCAAGTTCATAAAAGAAAAGAAAAACAAACAATCAAACACATCCATTAATTATTTTTATGTATATGGTTAGGACTATGTATTACATTAAGAGCTATATTTGTACATAATTATGTGTTATTGTGATTATGGATCAAAACAAGTCATGCTAATGTCTTATAATTTGTGTTACTCTATACAGTGCAGTGTGATATGAAGGGGGACGAGAGTCATTCCTTGTCTTGGGGATAGAGAAGAGCAATATAAAACGTTAGGGTGGTGGAAGTTGCTGAAGCTGAAGCCGTTATGGTTATACAGTAATAATTCAACAGGGATGTGACTTCCTTAAATATCCTGCCGCCCACTGTATATTGCTATTCAAATAGGTCTAAAACCGTAGTCTTAATACAATATCCCGTGCTAAATACTGGAAGCAGCATAGTATTGGATGAAATATCCATTAAAAGGAATTACCAGCATTTGTTATTGGTTCGTGTGTAAATATGAACATATGGACTGACTTTTGTTTTACCGGTACGGTGTAGGTACAAGGCTTGAGGAAAGTAAGTGATTAAATCCCTGATGTGGCTCTGTAAGGCCACTAGGTATGAGTAATTCATGTCTGACATGTTCATATTAGCAGCAGACGACACTGTGAGACTTACCTTCACCCCGTCTCGTGCTCTAACAGTTTACGGGGGAAAGTTTCACGTGTTGACACGAGTTTATCAACCTCCTTCAAAAATAAAGTTCCCAATCGGACCGCTTATGACATTGCGAAAACGCTCCAAATTGTTCTCAGCTAAGGATGTCCTCAAGTTACACGAGGAATGTTTTTACAAGCTATATTTGAGGAAATCTCAGTTAAGGAAATCTCAACTTAAGGACATTTCAAGTTGAGTTTTTTTTTTTAATATACAAGCGGGGCCAGATAAGCAACCATTACACAACTCTGAAAATCATTAGCAGTAGCAATGTTTATAACGCTGTTTTGCAGGAGTTTTTCGGTTTTGTTTTGTTAAATTTATAGACTTTCATGAAATATTTTTAATGTTTCGCCTTTGTTTCTCAACTTATGTGCGACTTTCGCAAAAACATAACAACTGAAAGAACCATGGCGGATAACAATCCACATTTCCTAAAGTCGGCATTTATGAAAACGGGACAAAAGATAATGAGTCAACAATTTCTATAGAAGCGAAAATGTAAAGAATAGATATAAAACCAATTGAATATGAGATTTTGAACTGATGATATACAATTACAATAGTGTAGGTACATGTATTGTTGATATAATACTGCAAAAATAACCAACATCACTACATCTATGGAAGTGATGGAATATCCCAGTCCCCCTTTGGGAACGTGCTCAAAATAATGAAACACAGGTATACATGTGTTTCTTGTGTTAAATCATTTGGTATTGTCATATTGGTTGATGTCCGATGTAGCCGAATGTGTACGCTGTTAACTTGTTAGTGAACGGTGCAGGTTCGAACCCATGTTGAGATTCAACATTTTTGAATATTTAGGCATGTGATATTTTTTCCTAGTTAAGTAATAACATATTTTTCAAAAGGATGGAACATTTTATTCGTATTTTAATAACATACCTAAGGATTAATAGTCCAAAGAGCCAGGCCAACAAACTCGTGTACACGTAAACAGTACAGCTGCGCTTTTAGGCGAGACTAAAACATCATGTTAAGGTCATATGAGTGTATTGCTAAACGGAAATAGGAAGTACATCCCTAGTTGAAAATCCAAAGTAGGGAGACAGTATCACAATTTCCGCATATTCTAATGTTTTACATTAAACTAATGAATATTGTATGTTTATTATTGACAGAACAGTGTGTATTTCAATATTAAAGTATTTCAAAGCAATCCAGGCATTCATTCAGTTGTTTTTTAATCAATGAGTCACATGTGTCCATTGTTCTGTACTTCAGGAAACCGGCTATCTATTTCACTACTGTGAAGTTTTTCAAGAACGATAACTCTTAGATGCAATTACTATGTGTCTATGGTTTTATTATAAAATGTCAATTTTTAATCGATTATAGATAATTAATTTTATACAATTTTCAGCATTTATGAAATTGATATACATTAATGCAATACTAATCTATGTCAGTATCATTTTTATTGACATTATTTTGCAAAACATTGTGTGTTTCATTTTTTTCTTTCTCCAAAATTCACTCCGTTTTACATTAATTTCCATTTAAAATCCTTAAAATTCTGACAAGCAAGAAAAATGAGAGGTTATTATCGCAAATATTTTAACGCAAATGCGGGAAAAGTTTGAAATGCAGGAAGACTGCAACACAAACTAATGAACGCAAAACACTTGTAGGATATATGCTATTCCAAAATTATATGTAATTTTGCCATTCAAAGGTGCTGGAAGAACAAAATCAGATGTGAGTTTTGTAAGAAAACAAAAAATGGCATGACACAGGCAGTAGTGATGAAAATTAAATACTTTCAAATTTGTTTGTAATGATTGCACGACCTTGTGTTACACACAGCGTATGATCTGTTATAAAATAATATAAATGTGATGGAATAATTAAAAACGATGGATTTTTATTCGTCTGTTTACAATAATGTATTCTTAGTCATAGGATTTCATTAGAGGTACCTGTATCTAAATACCTGAGGGCGCGTCATAACGGTCCACGGTAAAACGCCGGCACTTGCGGATTATTGCTTTTGGGGGAATAGGCATAGAAACACGCCACAGTTCTTTAAAAATGAGGAAGTTTGCGTTTGGTCACTTCCATCTAAGCATGATGGGTCATCTTTCTTCATTAATCCACGGTCTGCGCGAAAACTAACAGAATAATTTACATATATCTAACCAGCTTCATTCTGGAGCATCATACATGTTGGCAGTTATAATAAATGTTCATCCAACCGGCTTCATTCTGGAACATCACATATGTTGGCAGTTCTAATATATCTAACCAGCTTCATTCTTGTTAAACATCATTCATGTTGGCAGTTATAATATATCTAACCAGCTTCATTCTTCTTAAACATCATTCATGTTGGCAGTTATAATATATCTAACCAACTTCATTCTGAAAAATCAAATGATTAGGGCATTGCCTTTTTGAAAGGTAAAAACCTGCCCGAGACATTGTTTCTAAATGGCAAACTATAGAGAACTAAAGCTGTAGGGAATGGTGTCGACATTATCATCAGGATACTACTCAAAATATATTTAAGCCAACGAAAGAAATATAGAACTAAGAAAATGTGAAATCGCCGGGAATATCTCAGTGTCTTACAATACATGAAAATCTTAGTGATTCAGTCAGTAAAAAAAATATCGTCAACTTTTATAGGTACAATATACATATGTTGCTTAGAAAGGGGCGCCCTCGGGTCATGTTCTCACTTACAATCTCCTACATTGTATGTGTGTCTATCTAGTCAACCTTAATCGATAATATTGTATTGATGTATACACTTTATATATGCAAATTGATGGCTTACGGGTAATGCAATGATTTGAAGGTTTCAATATAGAAAATCAGTGTTTGTATGCTTCAAATAATAATCATCCTTCGTCTCGGGGAAATATGCTATATCATTCAATACTTTCTCTGTTGACTTTGTAGTTTGACCTTCTGCAATACAGTGAAGCGAGGATGGGTATTTCATGGGTTTTTTGTGTGTGTAGGTAGGTAGCAACATAGAATTGTCCGCACCCCAAGTCCACTCCGATACTAGATCGCCTTTGTCGATAGATCTTCTGATTGGAGGGTATCTAAAATTGAATTTCAGTACGTCATCACGGTGACCACCTTCATCAGACTGACCACTACTACAATAATTATATGCAAACAGCCATCAGATAGGGCCCACCACCAGCCCCTTCAGTCATCACAAAACAATCCATGTTCCAGATGGGTGCTTTCGAAACACCTCTGGCAAATATTAGCCATTGTTTCGTACCTTGTGACTCAGATGTCGGTATCTGGCGGGCGTTCGGAAATAACGTCAGTGCAATGAAGCGTTTTTGACAATGCGGAATCTTTCTGTATCTGTACAATATAAATTGAACGTCGCTAGACAGTCCTATACGCTTACACACAAGGTGCCATAATTAGAATAGTAACCTTAACTTGGAATATATACAATTAAGAAAAGGAATGTAATCGTGGAATTAAACTTTTTTTTCGTATTCAAAATATTACGATTCTAAAGATGGAGGTAAGTTCTGTTCCTAATAGTTTTAAATGTAAAAAAGAAAAATTACTTATAAGTTTTGTGGCTCGAAATGAGTGATGTTTGATCCGTCTTCTATGCTGTAAGCGCCTATCTTCATTTATTTATGGGTAATATCTATTTAGCTATTTCGAAACCGCTAAATTAAGATAACCTCTGCATAGAAATCAGTTTATTCCTAAGTGATAAAGTAACTTTTGCGCTACTTTATATAATATATATAAAAATATGGAACTGTGAGTGCGTTATAGAATGTATATTTATATGTATATACGTTTACAGCAATAGGTACTCACGGAGAGGTTATATTATCTCTAATTACATCCATGGTTTTCCTCTATTTTAGCAGTCAATTATAATACCGATTTCATGATCAATGTCATTCTTTTTCACAGTATCGCATACCAGTATCATTTCGATACCCATGATTAGTTGATATCAATGACGGATTTGCACCTATTATAGGTTCAGGTAAAAACAATAGAGCTAACATAATCACAATTAATGTGTTTCAACTTTGGCTAGCTCGTCAAAATGCGTTAAACAACGGCACATAACGTTTACACATTTTTTCAATGTTGAACAATAACGAATTGCTCATTTAAAATGTTAGACTCTCCCAAACGCGATCAGAAATTTTCCCGTGAAGTTCAATGCGCTATTTGATGTCTACGTATACAAAAAGTGCATTTAACGGAATCTAGTAATATTTGTATATAAACGCGTAAATATGTACTGTATAGCAGTTCATTGAAATGTATCACAACATCTGTATTGCTCTATTACCTATTTCAGAGGCACCAGAGAGTCTTTTTTAAATAATTCTTACTCCCACTTAGGTTGTACAACTTATGAAACAGAAATGTTAGAGAAAGCCTAAAGAGAAGCTACTTGTATTAACTTGTATTGATTTATTGATTTAAACATATTTTATTGTAATTTATATACAATGGGAGTTGGGCACAAGTTTTACAACTTATATTAAGCCCTTTCCCTACAATATATTACTACAAATTATCAAGATGGCATATAACATATAAATTTACATTTGCTTTAATTGAGAGAGAGAGAGAGAGAGAGAGAGAGAGAGAGAGAGAGAAAGCTTGTATTATAATTGGACTTCATTCATATACCCGATTTGAGAATTTTCTTTTTTGAAACTGTTCTAGAAACTCTTTCGAATTGAAGAAAACGCAGAAAACTCTAACTTTTGTATAAAAAGCACAACGAATTAACTCCGGACTTTTTAAATGATCTATAGCCGCCTACCGTTCAGAAAATAGCCGTTACGCCCTCAGAAACAATAATTATTATATAATTCTCCTTTTCAGGCTTTTTCTAACAAATTCATCTTTTTCAAATAAAACTTAGACATTAGTGTAGTCCACTTAAGTATGATCTTTATAGAGTAAATCTGGTTGGTTGTCCAGTTTGTTATTGTGCTCCAAAATTTGAATGCCTTGCATGTTGATTTCAAATTATAATTACTTTTGGTTGGTAATACTCGACTTTCGGTAGAAATAAATATAAACATTATAAGACAAGTGCATCATTTTTCCTTATTTTTCTGTATGTGTGTACTTTGTTATATGTGTTTTTTGAAATTGCACTTCTTAATTTTGCCTGATTTCTTTGTTACATGGATTCTATTCATTTTGAAATTACTCTACCAGGTTTCATGTCATGACATTTGTATAATTTGTAATTTATTCAAATGCGGATAAATTTAACAGTTTNCCCATCCCCCACCCCCACCCCCTTCCTTCTCCATCTATTCTTCTCCCTCTCATAAAAAAACATAAACAGTATTTTTACCGGCCGCCTACGTAGAAGGCCGGGGTGTTAACCACTAGACCAATCAGTCCATAAATGGTTTATTGTCGGATACATCACTAGATTATTGTGTGGATGTAGACCTCCAGTGGTGTGTATTCTGTATTGCACACATCAGCAGATGTGTTCGTCCGCGTGATACATTCGTGCTATATACGACGTTGGTAATTACATTTATTTATCCTATATATCGTGTATCGTAACATAATGTACAAAATTTGTCTTACCTCTTTTTGTGTGTGTGTTTTCAGGTTATGATGTTTCTCCAGATAGTTTTGGCAGCCTTGTGGTTTTCGCAAAATATCTCGGCTGTGCCCATCAACCGAGAGAATTTCGGTACGTGCTTAAACTTTTAAGCTCTTATACACTTTCAAAGTTTTTTCAATTTATGGTAACATAATTTTGAATCTCGTTAGTTTCTTCACTTTGGTGCTGATAGAATGCACGGACGAATAATCATTTAGATAGATTCTGATATAGCGTAACGATATTTTTAGTTTCACGGGATTTTGATAATACATCTGTTCAAGCGTCAGGGTATGTTTGTTCGAACAGTTAATCAAGACAATTTCGTTTACGAAACTTTACTTCCTGTTTTACAAAGGTCTTGAATGCGAACGAGAAGTATCATCGAAGGGAGATAACTACTATGTGCTGACAGTGTTCAACAGCAAGATCGACATGCCTTGCCCACCTGGTACCGTGTACAACAAGCATCTATGTGACTGTGATGACGCCCCTGCAGGTGAGCATGCACATGACGTCATATATTACACTCATTCCTGTCCTGTAGATTTTTTATAAATTTTCGATTGTGAAAATTACCATGCATCACTTTGTGAAGTATGTATTTGGTTTTTGTTTGGAGTATGTTAATTTGCAAGTGTGTAATCTTAGATTATTTGTTTTGTTCTATTTAAGGTCAGCTCGTTAATGATGATAAAACAACAACTACACGATCGACTACAACATCCCAGACAACACAACACACATCTACTGTACCAGAGACAACATCAACATCCACACAACCATTGATGTCAAATACAACAAAATCTACAACGCCGAAAACAACAGCAAAGACAACAACGCTGAAAACAACAGCAAAGACAACAACGCCTAAAACAACAACAAAGACAATAACGCCGAAAACAACAGCAAAGACAATAACACCGAGAACAACAGCAAAGACAACAGAAACGACGCAAATTACAAAAACAAAAGCAACGACACCAACAACTCAAACAACAACAAACGAACCGACAACAACGCCAACAGTTAAGAGTTCTAGTACAACTGTTGCAATTCCCAACACCACCCCTACAACAACACCAACAACAACAACAACAAGAGCAAAAACACAAACTCCGACATCGACAACTCAACAACCAACTACAACAACAAAGATGACAACTGAGGTCATGTCCACGACAGGAAGTGTAACAACCGTATCTGTCCCCTCAACGACCGAAAGTACCACTCCAGGTATGTATATTAACATAGCAGAAATGGTTCTTATAATTTGATATGTTTATCATTAAAACACGTATCATTGACCACTAAAAACTGGAAAACACGTTTGTTTGGTCACTCTTTATTGAAAGACAACTCAAAATCAATGTTTGATAGAAAACGGTCACAAGAAGTAATGTGTTTTTTCATATGACGGTAAACATTTATAACAGTATACATCATGACAACACGAAATATAACCTATGCAAATTGACATCATACATACAATGTGATCCACAGGCAATACGTTTTGCGAAAGAGATCGCGGAAACGGGGATCATTGTACATTTGTAAGACAGGTTTTTCGTCGGACCGTAATTCGTCGATTATGGGGTTTAGATTTGTGATATCTTACTGTGATTGCGATTACATGCTACATTGCACATCGTGCGTGAACTTGAAATTGAAGTTATATCCCGTAACAATTTTTAATTCCTGTGCATCTTTAAAACGTGTCATCGTTTTTGTGTACATTTCAAATTTGTCACCAATGAGTACATAGGTGTGCACAATTTACTTTTCAAATTTGTCCTCATTTGTTAGACCAAGGAAAAAATCACTGAATATAAAAAAAAATGCATCAATACATTGTGTGATGAATATTCTTCAGAAAAAGAGACCATGTTGCAGTAAGGAAGCATACGCCCTTAAGTCAATCTACTGTGATCGCAGACGTATCTTTCTGACGTATGTCCAATGTAAAATATAAAACTAAAAACAAATAGAATTTCTTTCAAGGAAATTAGCTTTCTAAATTGTGGATCAATGCTATAACGTTACACTAGCAAGATATGTATCTAAGAATTTGTACTACATAGATTCGATAACCTTACGACATAACAGGTGAAATCGCCGTAATAATGTTAAACACAAGCTGATAACAGAAAGCCCTAGGGGTACGGAAATATTACACTTAGATGGTTTTACCATTTACCTGTGTAGTATGTACCCGAAGGGCTGTACTGTAATGGGCCGGAGATGTGTATCTCTTTTCATTGTTGTTTACAAACCTAATGGCAAGTTATATAGGGACCGGCTCATTGAGTCATGCTACCAGTACATAGCTTAAACACTCTGATACGTTCACAAACGATTTTGTTTGCCGTGGAAATTTGCAAATACGATTTTACTTTAAATCGTCCGTCTGATCGCGTATTAATTGCTTTTGCTGTACGTTATAAAATAGGACGACAATTTACAACACAGTCAAATATTTTAGCTAATTAATCTAACGATGCAGGGATGTTTATTGATTTTTCATTGTTTAGTCGGTTATAGAAGCATATCTACATATTCTGCGGGAGAAAAATTCCTCAAAACTTAGGGTTTTAGTTTTTTCCATCTTATCTTATAACATATATCTGGTATATTTTACCTATTCTGGCCTATTAGTTTTGCCTTTCCTAAAAGTAAGTCGTAATAGGATTAGATGCCAATCAAATCAGATGCCTTTATCGTTTGTTTCCATTGATATTAAACATGTTTTCTGTAGTTGATGTGCTTATTCATAGTTTTATTTATTTAAACAATAATTAAAGGATTATTTTGTCCATCCCACAGCATGTCGATTCAAAGCTGACGGGAATGGTTTCATAGAGAATGTTCCCATGTTCGGGAATATCTACAGCGAGTGTGCCACTGGACTGGTCTTCAGTGCCCCCAGCTGTGGCTGTGTCAAAAAGGGTAAATGTTGGCGAGTTTTCTTCTTTCTTCAAATTTAAACAAGCGTTGTGATCTTGCAGATATTTCTAATGACAACGGCAGGCGATATTTTAAACGGGTGACGGTGGGAGACGATAGCTTATTCAAATATTTGTCGTATTTATACACAGATATCTTTTGACTGTGAAGGGAGACAATCGTTCGTTTGGTTTAATGTAATCGCAAAAATATAATGATATTGCTGAATAATGAATAACATTTAGAAAAAGTATTAATTAAATAATCCGTTCATTCCTTCATTTCATTTATTCATTACAAGACTTCATTTTATCGGTATACATGTTAAAGCAGTGCATTGGCGTGTGTTTCACGTCATTGATCTATCACGTTGGTCTTTTTAACAGGATTAAATAATTGAGAAAAAATTCTGTCGCCGTTGTAGCCACTGGTATAACTGGTATACTTTAAAACAAGATCTAACTCTTGACACAAGTAATAATAACATTGATTTGAACGTTTATCAACTCTAATCAATACCTCATTCATAGCAACACACCAATTCAAACATGACTGCATATGTTTATTGACAAATTCCTCTGTGATAGTAAAGTAAGTATTGTGAAAGCATTAAAGTAGATTAGTTCTTCCGAACCTTTAATATAGCGTAAAAGGACTGTATAAACAAATAATCTGGACTTAGCATCGTACATATGTGTTAATGTCAATATTTGCTAGGAGTTAAATTTAATTAAATTTGCTGGTAAATAGATGTTGCAGTGTTACAACATCAAAATGTATAAAAAAGGACCAGATTGGATAAACATAACTGATTGAACATTTGCTACACCTCTTCACGTCTGCATTTCAGGCTCTTTGCAAAGACGTCATGTAAATACCACCCTTAATTTATTCATTTGTGTGCACATTGCAATGAATAACTGCTAGCTTAATGTATAAAAGTGATTGTAAGCCTTTGTTTGTGATTCACAATTATAACAAATACTATTATCCGTATGTTGTAAAGCGCCTTAGAGTGGCATTACAATTTAAATTGGGCGCTATATAAATGTTGTATATTTTTGTTATTATTATAAGTGTACATGACAGAAGGTAATATCACTGTTATTGGAGTACATCTGTTAAAATGTTCCTCTTATATCACTGGTAAACATGCTTCTTACCTCTCTATCAACACTTTATAATAATTTGGTATTGATTTCCAGGATCGATTGTTGCTACAACTACGACGCCTGTCACTACAAAAACGAGTAAGTAATCGGAAAACAAGTATTCCCAACTACATTGCGCCATTACATATTATAATTCCGGAACTGGCTGTCCGGTATTGGTTCTTCTTGTATGTCGTTAGTATCTTCCCTCTTTTTCCTGTTCATAGGATTCAGTAAATCTGGCGTTCACGTAGTGTACATGTGGTCTCCTGTTTACTAACTGGCGTTGTAGCTTCCGAACAAATGATGATACGTGTATGTTCTATAAGTTAACGTTGTATTCATTATAAACAGTAAGAAAGCTTGTACTTCCAAATACTAAGATTTTCGCGATTTTGATCCACAATTAGAAAGTTAATTTACACATACGACAATTTCGCGATTTATACATATGAGTACTTTTTGCGTAGTGTTAGCACAGCGATTACACGCTCGTAATATGCTCCATTACAGCATATTGAATAGCACCAAGCACATGGATTGTGTTTAAAAAATTATCAACAAAACTATTTGATGTGTGATATAATCCATTTTCAAACATATTCATTCTTATGTAAACGAATCGTCACAACCACAAGCTTGCTATTTCATGACGACATTACGTTTATGGAGTTTATTATCGAGGCTCATGTTATGCTTGCATACAAGTTACATCTTCTTGATCACGTAATTTACCCGCGAATCGCGAAAATATCATCCCCACGGAAATATCCTGCTATACAGTACATTGTAACTTGTCTTCCAAATTAAGTTTTTTTTCTATACAACATGTGTTATATCAAACATCAATAAAGGGATTTTCACATTACATTATTCACACATTTTGCTTCTCACTTTTTCGTGATGATAACAAGACAATGTTAGAACACACCGGAAATAAAAGGGAAATCTGAGTAACTTGAATACCTAGAACCCTATTGGCGTTTGACCAACAAACAACAAAAGTCCGAAATAGGAAGATGACATATAGGGTGCTGTCATAGTCATATATCAAATATTACACCTAGGTTATCGAATTATGGTGGCAATGTCAACAAGTTTATTAAAAAAGCAGATGGCAAGTTCACCAACTGTAAGTGAGACAGGTGATCGTTTTGGCAAAGTGCGGAAAATGAAAACGCCCTTGCTAACAACAGTGGAATTGAGCAGATACAAATCCTTGGCAACAATGTATCAGATGATGTTATATAAACTATAGTATTTGTTGCATCATTAGTGTAGCAAAGTGAAAGCGAAATTCGATGATAAATCTCGTCTTGCTTCGTTAAAGTTTGCCCGTACAGGAGACAAGGAACAGGGTTTATGGAGGACGTCCCGGGGATAGGCAAGGTGTGGCACAGCTGTGGAAAAGACGAACTCTTCATGAACAGTGCATGCCAGTGTGTTTCGAAAGGTAACCACGTGCACTTATTCTTATTCTCCAATGCAAATTTAAAAGTTATTCACTCACTCGAGTATTACCGTTCTATAAAACAAAAGGGCACCTGTCATCATTACAGTACTGTACTAAACTAGGTACATCGAAAACGCTCGGGTATATTAGCAAATTAATCATGTAGTTATTATCTTTCTTCTGCATATGTTCTGTGTGTTTTTACTTAAATACATGTACCGGTATATGTAATACTGACTGTATTAGGTAGAGGTATTGAATCAATATTTATATACTTTTAGCCCTGAGGTATTAGTATTAAATGATGTACTCAATATGAGCTATTTGACAAACTCTTCATGTGATTGTGTTCATACTTTGCAATTTCAGTTTTAGTGATACATCCATTACTCATAAAAATGTCCATTATACCTTAACAATATTTTGATGAAGCCCAACGAATTTAGATCAACTTTTCCCCTAACTTCATATGTGTTTTGTTTCTATAGGACTTGTGACAGGAACGGAACCAACAACTGCAGGTGTGTATCTAAATATTGATTTGATTTGGTTTGGTTTAATTTTGTTTAACGTCCTATTAACAGCTAAGGTCATTTAAGAACGTGTCCCCATGTGTGTAGTATATGCGTGCTTGCGTGTGTGTATGTAGGATACTAGGTATGTTGGTGTGCTTGCCTCCTTGCGGATCTGGTGCCGACTTTAAAACACTCTAAATGACTCTGTTATATGTGTAGAGTATGTATTTTAAGTTCAAGAATCATGTTACAGTATTTTGGTTGGTCAACATAACCCATAACTACAACTGGTCAAAATAATGTGCTTGTTGCAAGGCTTCCTTATTGGACCCCTTGTTTCAAGATTCTCTCCTGTTTTTAAGTAACGTCATTATCATGCCGTCAGAGACAATTTCGTGTAAAGATGGCAACCTTACGGAGAAAGACGACGTTTATGTATATAATACAATGTACTGCCTTGTACGCATTTGATATAAACATGATTTATTGCTTCAGCAAAAATACTTTATTTTTACACAAAATCATCATGCAGTTCTGCGTTATTAATTATGAAAGTTTTTTCTTCTGGAAAAAGAAACCCCTTTAAAATCAGAAATGAATATATTTTAACTGTATAATAGACGCATTTGTTTCATTTTATGTGTACAAGCTGGCAATTGTATGTCTATAGAACAGGTTTAAATCTGGTACCGAAGCTACATTAGTTATGAACAAGGCAAAGTAATACAACATTCAGAATTCTGTTATTCAAATAATTTATTTTATAAGCACACACATTTCACCATCTCTGCTGTTCCGAAGAAAAATCTCATTAACAAAAAGATTTGCCTTTATTTACAATGTGCTATGGATAGACAACCGCGACGATGACGACAAAAGTCATTCCATTTCTATACTGGAAATCAGACTATATAGTTGCATCTCATGTATACAATGTACCGATGCCCAATTCATATCTCCGCATTTCTTGCAGTTATGTACAATTCTGATGATATTTTACAATTATGGACTTTTGTGCTGGTGAATATGATGGTTCTGATTTTTGTACGCGATATCCTTGTAAAATTTAGCCAGGTTTGAATTCGACAGTTCAGCTTTCGAAGACATCGTCTAGGTTTCTTTTTCTTAAGATTAGCATGGAGGACATGCACTGCGTTTCCAATGGCCTTTTCATGTTAAAAGCATCTTTATCCTCGAATACTTTTGGGTAATTTTCTGATGTTACGGAGGGGAAACGTACGCCAGCAGCCATCTTCTATTGTCGTTTGACAGATCGCGTTCCGGTCTAACTGCGCATGCACTACGATAGGTTCCGTGGAATTTCCATAAAGGCTATATTTAGAAATCGATATTCACTGGATAACCAGTCTACATGAGATTTTGAGGACTCGTCACGTGTATAGGATCCGACCAATGTGATTGCGAGAAATGTTCATGCATATTATAAAAGCTTATATCGTGTTAGTTTTGAAATTCAGTATTTATAACCCCTTTCATGTACACCTTTATATACAGAAATGTCCACGGCTACAGCGAGTTCAACCACCACCTCCTCCACCAGCCAAAGTACCACTGCAGAACCTGCCCGTAAGTATGTTAAATCACCAACGTAACTAATGTGATTGAATGCTTTTTTTTAAATTAAAAATACAAATATGTTGTTTACGTATATCTAACCTAAATTGATATATACTTTTTTGTCATTTTGTTCTTCATTTGGGTCAAACGTCGATAAAAATCAGCCGCACGGAGGATCTTATTACGTAACAATAAACAGAGCAGTGAACCCTATCGACGACATTTATTTAATATCATGATTTACCTCCGCAATTACGAAGATAAGATTTGATTAAATGTAATGACTTTATATTTGTTTCAAAGGCTGTAATAACCGAATCAAAGAGGCGAATGGTTACAAAGAATACAACAACGTCATCATGGATTGGGTGTTCTATGAATGCTCCCCCTCGTTGGTGTTCAGCCTCCGTCAATGTGATTGTGTTGATCCCGGTAGGTGGTTTATTCCGTCTTTGCGTATTGCAGAGTCACTTCTCTTGGGAGCAGGTATTGATTGTTACGTCACTTGTTTGTGAGAGTAACGTCATGAATTTTTGAGAAAACGACGTAATTTGTCTCGCACAAACCAATGACGTAACAATCAATCCCTGCTCACAAGAGAATATAACTCTGCAATACGCAAAGACGGAATAATAATTCGACACATATTAGTACTAGACTGGCCACCAGCCCCCAAGATTTTGTGAAGAATTTCTTTTCTGCAGTTTTACTTCTTGTATAAAACATCTCAACTCTTGAGATTTCCTCAAGTCTAAGATTTCCCACAGACAATACATTGCTTGAGATTTTCCTTAACTTTGAGATGTTTTATACAAGTGGGCCCAGACATCTAAGTGATCACAGTTTTAAGATTCTAATTGTTTCTAAATGATTCAATATTCTAGAGACGGGGGCAAGTCTTATATTAGTACTAGCCTAAGTAATAAGGCTATTTGTCATTTTTTCGTCTGAGCTTTTGGATAATATCTCTCGCGCAATATGATTCTTAAAGTGCAGGTAAAAGGTTTGTTGGGCCATCGATTGGTAAATAATACATTTTATACAAAAATACAAATAAATTTCGATTAGGAATTTAATGGATGATAATAGCGCCCTCACATTGAAACTATCTCGTACCATTTGTTGCGTGCACCTCAAGATGGTGACGACTCACGTTCACGCGTTTACCTAAGAGCACATTTAACCTTGCAATATGCACGATGTCTTTAATAGCGATATAGCAATCATAAACACTTGAAGGGTATACCACGCTGTATGTTCTATAAAGACCTATTACTCCCATCCTTTGAATCATTATCGAAATTTATTTTAACGGCAAGTTACCTCCCGTTGAACGATCAGTTACTGTTGTAAGTACAAAGCTATTAAAGACGGTTAAACGCGTACGTGTACATGCAAACTTCTACTTTTGCCTTGTTAAGAGATTTAATTTTCTTATCATTTGGTAATATCGTGAAGTGAACATTCAAACTTAAAAAGAAATATACCGGTTTAAAGATTTTTTGGTGATATCAAGATACATGATACACTGATACCTCTTTATTGATACCATTATTAATGTACTTAAATTTGAAATGGATTTCATTTGTAAAAAAAAGCGAGAAATTAGGCGAAAACATCATATCACCAGAGGTGGTACAAATCTACTGAAATAAAACAGAAAGGTCATGACACCTACGTAATGTATAAATTTGAGCCTCTTTAATCGAACAACCTTCGTTCTCAGCTAAACGTTATCAGATGATGAGGGGATCAAAATAAACAAATTGTATATAATTGCGAATTTTATCATAAAGGAAAATAAATTTAAAAGATATGAGATATCTATATGTCTTTTTCATTGTAGGAACAAACCCCATCCCCCCGTCTGGGCCACCTAAAGGTAAGTACAGTACATGCATAATCTTGTGCAAGTAACGCTTTAGTTATTTGATATATACTCCCGCATACCCTCTGATGTATCTTCAACATTGATAGTAATTTCCACGAGGACACACTATTTATCCTGATATTAAGAAAATATCATAAAAAAAATCATGGATTTAGATAAAAAAAAAACAAAAAACACCCGACAAATGCCAAAACACCGATAGTGTATATTTTAGAACATTTAAATGGATATATTATTTATAAATATTTATATACCAATCATACCTATCATCATCATCATCATCATCATCGTCATTATTTATGTCATCATATCACTAAATCACCGTCATTATTATCCATGAACAAGGCTAATAATACCTCCTCAACAACAGCAAAAAGTATATAAATAATGCTCTATCTTATATATCTAACTATTGTTTTGTGTATGCTAAATTGTACTGTCTTTTGTAACGATGAACCGGTTCGATGTGTGTTTTATTGTATCGTTTTGTTTTGTGTTAGATTGTACAAATTTCGAGGTCAAAGGAACGGGATATATCGAGCATATTGCTAATGTTGGAGCCGTGTATAACAACTGCCCACCGAACATGCGGTTTAGCATGACGGCATGTGATTGTACTGGTAAGTGCAGGTCTAGTAAAACCTTACATAAACAATCAATTTATCTCGTTTAACATGAAAAAACATCATCTACTATTCCGTCTTTGCGTATTGCAGAGTTATCTTCTCTTGGGAGCAGGTATTGATTGTTACATCATTTGTTTGTGCAAGAAAATTACGTTGTTTTCTCAGAAATTGATGACGTTACTCTCACAAACAAGTGACGTAACAATCAATACCTGTTCCCAAGAGAAGATAACTCTGCAATACGCAAAGACGTAATACGATATGAAAGTGATTGAATTATCTTTAGTCTAGTTCGAACTGATTCACTATTGGTAATGATAAACAGCTGTTTATGTGTCATGTTTCGATAATAAAAAAGAAATTATATTGGTTGTTTAGTCTTAAATTATATAACGACATTTAATACAAACACCTTTTTACTGTCACGCTAGTTTTCTGTAGAATGACGATACGAGTTTACAATCAGCAAAAAATGAAAAAAATGAAATAAAAGAAACATGTGTTTTCAGATGCAGATGGTAAGAGTCATACAGGAGGCAGTACAAACACTATCAGAATAACAGACTCTGACATAGTTGGTACGTTTTCAAAATGTGTTTCTTAAACGTCACATTTCGAAATTTACATTTACAGAGTTGTATGTAGGTTTTCGTTGAAAATAAATGAGAATATTTTGTTTATTATGTTTTTATTCAGAAAGAAATTGAATTCAGTGAACAGTCAGCGACGTCATAATTTAAAAACAGAAACTGTCTTAACATTTGCAGCAGCAAACATTATTTTCTCTGTAATGATTAACGTTTCACTGTTTAATGTGATTCTTGAACAGATATATTGCCTATTTATTGAAAGAAGATAATCACCTGAAAAAACAGATTGCTCTTGGACGATCCTTAGCAACGTTTGACCTAAAACGCTTGTAAATATTTTTTTGTAGATTGTGGGTTCGAGACTCAAGGCGACGGATATACAGAGAACATTCCGGGGGTCGGAGATGTATATTACACATGTGTCACTAATCACAGATTTATCAAAGGGCTATGTCGTTGCATAGACAAAAGTAATCACTTTCTTTGTTTGCCTTTATCTACAATCAGAATGATTCCTCCTATACTACTGATTCAATGTTAAACCGCCTAGATGCCGCTTATACGATCTAGCATGAGACCTTACCTAAGATAACCACTGGAAAAGCGAAATAATGACGCAACCATTTAAAACTTTAGTAGATCGATTTTGAGAGCCAACAAAGTAAATATATTATTGCAATATATGGTCAGTGTGTCCATTTAGGACCAATCAGGGGTAAAATGAATGAAACTCAATATTTTTGCTGCAACAGATATTGTATTCTTAGCTAATTTTTCCTACGAACCGTGCCTTAACAACTCCAGCTAAAAGGTTACGACCAAACTGTTGACAACATATATACGGTTTCTTATGTTTTTCTTCACTATATATGCAAACCATGATGACGTATGTATATCAAAAGACTATGCATTCTTTATCATATGACTCCTTACAATCGTTTTCATTTCTACTGCCTTTACTTTGGTAACAGAAAAAAAGGATTTCCTACAAAAAGCACCATTTATAAAACCATAACGTGACCAGGAGAGGTGTTTTGCTAACTAAGGTGTATATGTATTTTCTCGTCAGCGAAAAGTTAAATTTACTATAGCAGATACATTTGAAGGTTTATGCTCCCTTGTGGATTTGACTTTGTCATTTATATTCGGTAATTTGTACAAATGTAGTAATGTCTTGATTCATATATATTAAGTTAGAGGGTTTCTTTGTTATAGGTATCACAATCATAGACGAAACGACAGACAACACAGTCCTCCAAACATCTACAGTGAATCCTGCTACATCAGCCGCGGGGACAGGTATTCAGTTTTAACATTCAATTGTTAATTTCTAACTTATTCCATGACACTTCATTTGAGTGCTGCAAAATAGTAAAAAAAAAAAAAAATAGAAAAAAACTATGATATATCACCATTTGGCTTTGTCTCATAATTGTAACTTTGTTCACAAAAACTAAGCTTACTTTATCATGCAATTTGATATTTATATTGTTTACTATTTTATGAATCGTTTCCATACATGGAATTCATCTCATAATGAAAGATATGTAAAAGAGTAAATACTTTTTCACAAGAAGATATTAGAAAATAATAGCATTTATATTTTCCCTTTTAAACTCCAGCGACAGAAACTTCAAAATCATCTTCTACCACATCTAGTCCATCGACAACAGCGGGGCTGCGTAAGTTCTGTTTGAAACAAAAATATTGAACGCAGTGTGTTCTCTTCGAAACCTACACTTATAACATGTTTATTGGTTGAAGTTCAACGTCTTATGAAATGTATATGAACAGAGATCCAAATTTACAATTCAGTTTTTTCAAGAAACGCGACATATTTAATTCTAACAACCATGTATATGTCAGTATCATGTAATATCATCTGTGTGACGCCCGTCGTGATGTATAATGCGTCTTGTTATTGATTTCAGGATGTAAAGATCGAATCAAATCTGGAAATGGATATATGGAGTATTTCGAATCCTTGAATGATTGGGTATTCTTTGAGTGTTCTTCTGCACAGGAATTTAACATCGCTGAGTGTGATTGTGTTACTTCAGGTATATATGTATTCAGTATATGTGTGTGTGTATTTCGCCCTGTCAGTGAGCCAGTCTGTGCATCACTTAGTTCAAGGCATATCTCGTATACTTTTAACTGAAATCATCAATGTTGGTGACTACCTTTTGGTATGGCGGAACGTTGCATATCAAAATTGGATAGTGTGTCATATCATTTATGCTTGACTAAATTCTCATTAAAAAGAAAAAGTCGATATTAAAAAACAGCTGCGTAGATATACTTCAGTATTATTCATCGAAACTATGATATTTGATGTATTTAGTAATATTGTTTTTATTTCTATCTCACATATTTTTTCAGGGGCAGATCCTAGTACACAGGGTCCTAAAACAGGTAAATACGTCATCATTTTGAATTGAATGTCGATATTGAACACATTTCCTTTCATCCCATGACATTTTTATAAAATTTCTTTTGTTTATGTGTCACTTTAATCATTACCAATTTTCCCTTTGCATCGTCTTAACCACAAAGTAAATAAAGGTTTATGTGAACAACCTAATGTAATGTAAAATCGAACATCGATTAAAGCATTCCCTTATCAGTTTGAAATAAATTATTCTAGAACAAGTCAGCTTGATGATTGAATAGTTGTTACATTTAAAAGTGTTTGTCTCTTATATATGTGACAGACTGTACTTTTGAGGCAAGAGGAAATGGATACATAGAAAACATTCCTGGCATTGGAGCTGTCTATAGCGACTGTCCATCTACACAGCTGTTTTATACTTCGCTATGTGCATGTGCAGGTTAGTCATTGGCTTTTGAACAGTATGTATCCACCATACTGACAAAAAGGGAAAACGATCAGGGGTCGATCTCAGCCGTATATTGCGACTATCAGCGAGACAATATGTTCCGATTATGACAGCAAACACAGCTGAGTAAATGGATTGATGTTTGTCAGGAATGGGCCCGGCGACAGCTGGTGACCGGGTAGCTCAATCGAGTCCGTTTAGGTTTTGGGTTTCCCAGATTTGTTTAGATGTCGTGCTATAGATATATCTTCATTAACACAAACGATGATAGAGAGTTAGATCTTGACTCCCCGTTCGTCAAGTCCGCAAAACACTGAAATCTTCTTTGTGAAAAAAAAGTAAATATGGCACAAACTGTTTCACAATTCGCTCAGGTTGCACGATTATCACTGTCTAAAAGTGATAACAATGTTTATTAATCCTGAACATGAATAATCATCGGTAATGACCAACTACTTTTCTCTTTGTCGAATTATATTTTATTGATATTGTTTACAGTCCTACTGTGTAATAATGACGATTTCCAACGACAAAATCTCTTTGTTAATATGACGTTTCGGAAGCGACTGCTGCTTGACTACCATAATGCTTTTGTTAGTGCAAGCTTCCATGTGTAGAACAAAATGATGGTTATACCGCTACAACATGTTTACTAAGCAAGAGTTATTCAAAATCTACGGTACCATATATTTTTTTCATAATGAAGACACCCGTTTCTTTTTTATTAATTTCAGCGCATGCGAGATTAATGCGTCGATTTTGGTATAGCTACTTATATCGTGTCGTATGGATGACCTGTTGCTTTAATTTTGATTTAATCTACTCTTTAAACTTTGAATATGATTTTGAAAGATATATGTTTTGAGATTTGCTCGTGCAAAGTAATGAATGGAAAAATGGAAGACCATTATTACAGATACTTTCATTAGAAAATATACTGAATTGTTTTTTAGTATAATTATGTTTTTGTCCATCAATACAGCAGCAGGTTCTGGCAAAAACCATGACCTCATCACTATAACGGACCAAAATCGAGTACAAAGTAAGTATAACATTACGGTAAATTATCAATATTTTTTCCTTGCATCTTTCATTACCGAGATCAATATGCCGATGATTTTAGAAGCGAACATTTAATTACATGTTGGTGATGCACAACTATCGACTACAGGTAAAATATTACGTCTCTGTGATTGAATAGCTCGCGGTGTCCTCTTTCAATAACAAATAGTGTAGCGACATTTCATGTATCGCCATTATCAGTGTTATTAGATATCAATTTGGAAACAGCTATGCTATTGTTTCATCCAGGTAACTTAATATACTGTTATTGAATCAGGAGACACCGTCTCTTTTGTCTTTTTAATACTACGTCCAATGAGGAGACCTAGTATTGACAAAGCACAAGAAGAACGTTTCATAACAGGCACAGTTACAATTGAGTATTGCGTCCGTTTAACATAGCCGACCATATGCTACAGATTTTTTCCAGTTTTGACACATAATCAAACAAAAAATAAACGTAACACGCTGAATGCAGATACCGATAAAAAAAATCTTTTACAACATGAATTACTGCTGTCAGCGGTCAGTCAGGTTAATCGTTTGAACACAACCTTATAAACGAATAGCCGGATATTTGATTGGGTCGTCCCATATTTACCTGCGTAAGACCTACCAATTATCTATCAATACTCAGATGAAAACTGATTGTTCTTTTGACAATAGCGCACGACGCGAGCGGTGACTTGTTTTACAGTCGATAAAATATAGATAGACAAAGAGATGCGGCCAAGGCAATCTGAAGTTATGATCATGTTTAAAGGGTCCAGAAAGCAAATTTGTAAAATGCAATCTTTGCGAGATACAGAAAATTGAATATATTGCCCATGAAAATTGAACAAATATAGTAGTAGTTTGTAGAACGGACGACATTGATTGATTGTCTTGTATTCGGGGCACATTATGCATGAAGCTGGTAACATGTCGATTGGATCGGTAGAATATGAGCACATGCCCAATTACTGTCACCTGTCACTTATATTGATGTCGCCAAACTAATTAACAACTGACTGACTTGAATGATCAACATAAGTATTTATGCTTAAATCCCTATCAAACTCCACTTTGATATTTAATATGATATCTCGAAGACAGGTCTTGTTTTAACCAGTTACACGTTCTTTAGTTACAAACGCACCTGTGCTTCTCATTTCTGAAGTAATTTTCAAAAAATATCCTAGAATGAATTTCAGAATATCTTAAATCTAATATTATTCTAAACAGAAAGAAAAAAAATGTTTTTCTTAGTATTGTGTCTGTATACTGGAGAAAAAAAAGGTAAAAAAATTAAAGTTTACTATAAATTTACTCATACACAACTTATTTGAATGATGAAACTACATTTTTTAACAATTAGATTTGTTTCAATAACCAAAGCATTTCCATAAAAGAAAAATTAGCTACACGTTGTGCGAGGGAGACGTTACATCTAGTCTGGTTTATCAGACTATTGGAAGGGATTCCCTTAATCGCTTTTGATATATAAGATTACAGAATGGGAAGTTTTCTAAATATCATATGTCATACTCAGGAGAAGTAACCATTTAATTATTGTCTGTATAACAGACTATTGGAAGGGATTTCCCTAATCACTTTTGATATATAAGATTACAGGACGGGAAATCTCTAAATATCATATATCATACTCAGGAGAACTAACCATATCATTATTGTCTGGTATAACAGACTATTGGAAGGGATTCCCTTAATCGCTTTTGATATATAAGATTACAGGACGGGAAGTATCTAAAGATCATATAACATATTCCGGAGAAGTAACCATTTCATTATTCCCTTAATCGCTTTTGATATATAAGATTACAGGACGGGAAGTCTCTAAATATCATATAACATACTCCGGAAAAGTAACCATATCATTATTCCCTTAATCGCTTTTGATATATAAAATTACAGGACGGGAAGTCTCCAAATATCATATAACATACTCCGGAGAAGTAACTATATCATTATTGTCTGGTATAACAGACGACGGGGAGAGTAGTCTCTAAATCGTGTACGGTACTTGGGAACTAAGGTAAAGAGAGTCTCTTTATTTTGCCTGCATATTAGACTACGGGTAAATGAATTTCTAAAAGTCTTACGGTATATCAAACTTGTTAGAGATACCAGATTACAGAAAAAGGAATCTCTAATTCTTGTACAATATCAGGCTACGGGGAGTGAAGTCTTAACATAATGCATTGCTATATAAGACTACGAGGTATCTAGATATCGTCTGATATAAAACAGCTGAAAGGGAGTCCCCTATGTCTCGCCAGGCCTATGTCCTGTAATTCAATTCAGAGGCACATATGTAAACTAATGTTACGAAAGGAACATGGACATTAACGATATCATCGACAGAACACCTGCTATATAATGATTGTGTATTGTGCTTCTACTTTTGATAATTCAGTTTCAAGTCTCAAATCGTTGTCTATATAAAACATCTAGATATACTTATCAATACCAAATCAGTGTTTGAGGTATGCTTTTGTTCTATCGAATCGGGGTATTAATCATCATTCTATCTCTGTTTTAACTTATATTTTATGTTAAATAAGAATATGAGTGAGGTGCAAAGGTAAAAGCTGTGTGTTATATCACATCTGGACTGATTATTTTATGAATCCGTAACCCTTGTACAACGCCAAGTCCGGCAATGTGTGTTGTGGGGTCTAAATCCACATGTGATATCATATCTAAATCTAAGTGTAATGTGAAGTCCAACCATACACGTCATGTCCAATTATAATATGTGTATAATGTGTGTATGATAGCAATCATCAGCGCATCCCTGATGTGAGGTTTTAAAATCTGGGTAATACCGCATCAAATACCTTAAGTCCACTGTTAAAGTATGTCTGCTGTCAAATCGCACCGAGGGTTGATGTCAAGTCTCACTTTTAATTGGACACCAAATGTTAAACTTTGTGATTCTAAGACTTAAAGTATCTGTGATATCAAGTCTCAGCCTCTGTGGAATAAAATTATAGACTTTAACTTTTCTGTGAGATATACAATCTTAACATCTGTGTGATATAAAGTCTTAACATCTGTGTGATATAAAGTCTTAACCAATGCATGATATCAAGTCAAAACATCTGTTAGATATAAAGTCCTAATCCCTGCATGATATCAAGTCCAAACATCTGTTGGATATCAAGTCTTAACTCTGCATGATATCAAGTCCAAACATCTGTTGGATATCAAGTCTTAACCAATGCATGATATCAAGTCAAAACATATTTAAGATATAAAGTCCTAATCCCTGCATGATATCAAGTCCAAACATCTGTTAGATATCAAGCCTCAACCTCTGCATGATATCAACTAAACAAATGTTAGATATACAATCTTAACCTCTCTGTGATATAAAGTCTTAACCGCTGCATGATATCAACTAAACATATATTAGATATCAAGTCTTAACTTCTGCATGATATCAAATATAACACAATGCTAGATACCGAGTCTTAACCTCTGCATGATATCAACTAAACATATGCTAGATATAAAGTCTTAACCTCTGCATGATATCAAATCAAAACATCTGTTAGATATAAAATTTGAACTCTGCATGATATCAAGTCTAAACATCTTTAGATATAAATCTTACCTCTGTATAATATCAAGTCTAAATTTATGTTAGATATAAAGCCTTAACTCTGCATATACATGTATAGTCTTAATCTCTGTTTGGTATCAAGTCTAAACATTTGTTAGATATCAAGATTTAATCTCTGCATGATATCAAATTAAAATATCTGTTAGATATAAAGCCTTAACTCTGCATGATATCAAGTCTAAACATATGTTAGATATACAGCCTCAACCTCTGTGCGATACCACGTCTAAACACATGTTTGTAATCAAGTCTTAATCTCTGTGTGATAAAAGGACCTAAACTGTAATATCAAGACTCATTCTCTATGTAATAGCAGGTTTTAATATATGTGTTTTATCATGTTCTCACCTCTGTGTGATATAAAATGACAACCTTTTTATGATATCAAGTCTTAACATATGTGTGATATCAAGCGTTTATTTCTGTGTACTAAAATGCACCAATTCTTAACCGCTGTGTGATATCAGGTTTAATCTATGTAATATCACGTCCTAACTACTGTGTAATATGAACACTTAACCTCTGTATGATATCAGATCGTAGCCTATGTGTGGAAATCAAATATCAACACCATATTTCAGATTATAGTGAAGGGAAGCTATAAATAGTATTCCTCTCCAGCGAAGGAATGGACACATAAGTCAGCAGAAGAGAGAGAAAAAAAAATGTCAATCAATCATGTTATGTCTTTTGAAGCACACGTCAATGCATTTGATAAATTTATCCGTTTATATTACAGATTGTGCGTTTGAAACACGTGGTAACGGGTTCGTTGAACATGTCATCGGAATCGGCCTGGTATATCACGACTGTTCCAGATCTGAACGGTTTGTTGCCAGTTTATGCAAGTGTATTGACAAAGGTGCGGCCTAGTCGCTTTTATTCTATTTTTTTCATATCTATAACCTCACTTTAGTACATAATCTGACGAAAAATATTTTCTCCTGTTTCATACTAGTTTATAGTAAACAGTAGTGTTCCTTTGTTTTCTATATGCTGCATTATGTGACATGTAATCGTTTAATATTTCTGTAATCACAGATTTTCTAATTGACTCATAATTTTGACAAATCCATTGGCTTACTTTTTTTTTTTTTCGTTGCCTACATATATATTTATATTATTCGCATCCGGTGCTCGTAGGGACCAAACTGTTCTAAGCATAGCTGCATGATTTGTGTATATTTTGTTACAGACACTGTAATAGTTGACAACACATCCCCAATGAAGACAACACAGCCGTCAACGACATCTACAGCCGAAAGCACAACACGTACGGCATTATAGAACAAAAGAAATCATTGTCTCAGAGACCCTTTTAAATGTATTAGAAAGCAAGACATACATATGTAAAGCACTGTAGCAATCGTAGGCGTATTAAATGAATGTAAACACAGATTGCATACAAAAAAACTTGCACTTGGGAGTCATTTTTACAGGTTCTAAAATATACAAGTTTTATCTTAGAAAGCATCAGGTACAAACGGACGATTAAGACTATGTAGGGTATAGAAACATTAACTAGTAAATATTTACCGCTGATTACAACATTGAAATATATTCATTTTAGGAAAACAGAAAATAGTGAATGGCATTTAACTACATTTGAATAAATGTCGTGAATTATGTTAACTGCGAAACAAACAGGTAGATAATATATTGGTATTAGTAATTAATATTGAATTACAAAAAGATTTAGTATATAAATGTAATTCGGATTGATGTGTAAATATCTTGTAGATGTAAACAGAGCAATTGATATTCGAAAAATGATGACAGGTAAATGTAGCACTAACATAATTGAAAGTTAGAGTTCTGCTATGTTAATTATAATGTTCATGCAATATATTATGGAGTAACCTTATTATGTCATGGAAATGTCAATACGTTTTAGCGGCAGCTGATCCAGCTACCTCACCGCCATCTACTGCCACAGTGACAACGCCAACCACTACAGGTCATGAGGTAACCAATAAAGGTAACACGATTGGGTTGTAAACTGTAAGATATAAACTACTGAATAACCTCAGTAGTATTACTTATTTGCGTAATAACAATTATTCGATACAAGGGAAATTGCCTATGGGTTTAAAACTAATTTGTAACTAAATACACTGCATGTTGACTGATATAAAACGAAGCTTACAGTGCACATCAAAAAGATAGATTTCCATGGGTGTGCCTTTTGGTGTTTTTGTCGCTCTCCTGATCGTTGCAAATGTGATTAAAGCCTTAAACTAGATCTGATTTACATAGCGGATTTCGTCAATGAAGAAGACAAATTCCTTTCAGCAACACATTGGACAACATGGGTCCCTTTGTGTATCTTCCGTGTAATGTATTTGGATTCTTTTTGTTTACAATTATGTATGCGTTTGATTGTTCCTTTTTGTGTACGATAATACGCATTATGGCATGTGCTTCAAATATCTTTTATGGGCATCTTTAATTTTTTCTTTCAAAATCTTCTTGTCGTGATATTTATATTGTACAACGTGTTCAAAGCAAAGGCCCTTTTCACTGGTTGATAACCATGCATTGTTTGACGATAGATCATACACGTACACGTATTATTTTGTATAACAGTCAAAGTGCATCGGTTTTCCAAAACCCTCCTCCTCA
This sequence comes from Mizuhopecten yessoensis, assembly GCF_002113885.1. Lineage (NCBI taxonomy): Eukaryota > Metazoa > Mollusca > Bivalvia > Pectinida > Pectinidae > Mizuhopecten > Mizuhopecten yessoensis. Next base: position 209,124 of record NW_018408860.1, on the reverse strand, counting down.
AACGTTTGCAAGCAAGCTGAGACTGGGTTGCCTTGTTTAATGAGGGTGCCAGCAGTATGTGATATGCTTTTAAGATTTCCAAGCTGACAAACAAATGAATGTGGGTTTTTTAACTCTATATGTACTTAAATTCTGTCAAGCTCATGGTCAAAACGTTCCTCCGAAATAACCGCGGTGGTAGCTCGAAAAAGTGTTAGTAAATTTATCAAACACTGATCCATGTGTTGACGAGTGATCAAAACCAAAGTCAGATAAAACATGACGCCAGTGCTAATACATTATCTTATTTCTATCTAAAATTCTTCTAAAATACATACAGGTTAAAACAATAGGATAACTACCCAAAGGGTCAGAAATGATAAAAAAAAAAACAACGCCAAGCTTGTTGTGGAATGAATATTTAGGCATCAGCTGCAAGAGATAGCTAGCACAAATGCGTACCCGGATTTAAATAATTATATTTGTAGATCACCTTGCCTATTATAGAAATTTTGACACTGATGTACACATGCGCAACTTTGATTAAATTTTACTCAGTAAAATAAATATAATCAACTATGTCTATACATTCTGGTTAAAAATAAAGCTTGGGCTTCGCAATGGTGGAATGTTTTGTTTTCATCATTAGCTCACCTTCGTCATATATTCGACTATAGCACGCGAGAAGCACGTTTTCTATTCTTGATTTTTTCTGTATAATATCGTTATGATATTGTTCGTTTGTTTGCCGCACATCGTAACAATATATCTGAGTGTATTTCAAATATTTGCAGATTGCCTTTATGAACAAGTACCTGGTCAGAATCGTGAGTTCCGGGCGCCGATGACGTGGATGCCAGGACAATACATGTATTTTTCATGTAGCATAGGCCAAGAATTTGACATTGTCGCGTGTTCTTGTGTTGATGAGAAAGGTAAAGATGTTACTTTTTAACGACTTCCATGCTTTATAATATATTGATTAGTTTCTACTATTTTGATTCTTAACTCTGTTTGTATGAGAGCTTTCTCTATCTCTCTCTCTGTGCTAGTGTTCATAATGTGCATATCCCTAGTAGTTTATTTGTTGTACATACTTTGTCTTTTAAGGTTACAAAAGGAAGTACTGTTATACATTTATTTGATACATTTTTTCTTATATATGTTAGTTACGACCACACAGCCAACCATCAACCCAGGTAATAATAATTACAGAAGATGTACAGACTTTCGCCGCTTAGCATCTATCGCTTGTTTGGTATATTTTATGCCTCTTATTTTATTTTCTAAAAAAGTTGATGTACTGCATTTAATTTTTCTATCCGTCTGCTTATACCCCCGTTTAGCGAATAATAACCACTCTATTGATGGAAATGAGCCAACGTTAGGGTATGCTACCATGGTGAAACTGTTTCGATCAAATGTCGAAATTTGCATATTTGATTAGGTTACGGGTACTCTCCAACTCTGATGGTCGACACATATGATATTCTCGGATCATGGCAATAATCAGGTCTAGTTTTAAGATAAGCGGTAGAGAATATGTGTCCGTCTTTTTATAATCGATTAAAGCGCAATTTCTCCTAACAGTTGAAAGTATCGTAATATGTAGATGTGCATAACAAAAGGACTTTTCGATCCGACTATTTGTCCTAAGTTATGGCCCTTTAAACTTGCCGCTGCAGCAACCTTGTCAGCGCAACTCCTCCTCCTTAATAGTTGTTTTGGATTTTGTTTTTTCGTAACTTGTCACAGTCAAAAAACATCGTATGCAGATGTACATTTTTGTGAGCTCACAACTTCTCTAGTTATTTTAAGTTTCTTGTTCATTTCTTGGCTTCAATTTCATATTCACAAACAATCATAACAAGTACTTGCCATAATCTGAAAAATAACTGTCATTTTAGTTCCATTTTTACGAACATAATGTCAACAAACATGATTTAAAGATGTATACTGTTCTGAAATATTTAAATATCAAAATGTTGTAAACCTGTGCAATGTGTAAGCGTTGCCGATTCCCCGCTTTTCTGATCGGCTCAAAGATATAAATATGATGAAACTATTTATAGGAACATATCACCGGAAGGGGTGGGGATTGCATGAAAACAACTACTATTTATACATTTTACAATCTAGAATAGATTCATTCTATCACGTACATGTAGATGAAGTATACATTTTTTTGTCGACAGCACAGACACTAATGCTATGGATGTTTAAGGCAATGGTTAGTAGAGTATCAGCACAATAAAACGTATTAACAAGTTCATCGAGCTAAACGTACGAATTAGCACATAGCGGATCTTACTTAAAAGATCAATAATTACTGAAATATGCCAAAATATCCATAAAGGTATCTTTAACCAAAATTGCTTACCTTTATTTTAAAACACGATTTTATTTATACAAATAGATTGTCCCTTTCTTCCCTCTGCTATTGGCGACAATTATTTTCGCTTCTTGCTTCTTGGGATTGGATGGGTTGAATTCAGCTGTGCAACGGGTCAAAGATATGACTACAGCCAGTGCAACTGTGTAACAAGGGTCTAGCTTGTGCCATGGAGAGGTAACGGCTTTAAAAATATTTATACGCTTATTTTACACATATAAAGTCAGCAACTTTCGTACTAAGTTCGTAAGACTACTTTGCTTTTCTTCTGACTTGAATTTCAGTTTGTAATTATTTAATTATATCTATTTATTGTATACATATCCGCATTTTCAAATGTCTCTTTTATATTTTTAAAATCAAGTAAAATATGACGTAAAATTCATCCTTATATCTCTGTTTCGTGTAAATATTTGACAGACACTTAAACAATTGTATGTATATGTGTATATATATATTCAAAAACACAGATAAAAGTCCTAATAACTTCTGTTTGATACAAAGGAGGAACTGTTTAAATGCTGGCTGGACTTGATGAGCTCAGTGATATGTCGATTTGTATCTGAACACTTTATATATACAATTTAGATAATATACTGATTTTTGATATGCTTTTTGGTTGTGTGTCAATACATTTATTTACTTGCGATGTTTCTTTTTCTTTATTTTAAGCATGATGATTCCGTCCGGCAAGAGAGGAAAGCGTTCGTCGGAAAACAATATACGCATTCAAAAAGCTCCTTTTTAATTCATAATATTTTGTGTAGTATTACTTTCCTCTTTTGATATTAAATATTTCTAAACTACACTGTGTGTGTACTTGTTTCTAAGCAGTAAGCGCCTGTTTCTTATGTGATTGACCAGTGAGCCATTAACGTGTACTTGGTATTGTGTTAAGCATTCAATTTTGTCTTAAATACAGAAATATATTGAATAAATATATTTCGCTGAATTTTAGCTTAAGTTAAAAACAAGAGGCCTAAATGCTATTACAAAGCTCATCCATATTTAAGTATAGTTTTGCTTTATTGCTGATATGTGAAGTGTAAGCAGCAGAGACAAAGTATCCTCCTAGTGATTCAGAGACATTCCAAATGACACAGTTTTCATTTTCATAATATAAATAATAATAATAATAATAATAATGATAATATACAGCATTTATATAGCGCCCTATATAATTTGTAAAATTACTCTAAGGCGCTTTACAACATATGGATAATAGTAATGGTTATAATTGTGAAAACAAACAACAAAGGCTTGCAATCACTTTCATACAATAAACAAGCAATGTGCACATAGTTGAACAAATAAAAGGGTGGTATTTACATGACCTCTTTGCAAAGATTCTAAAATGCAGACGTGAAGAGGTGAGTTTCTATGTCCCTCTTGAACTTGGCCAGGGGATTTGACTTCCTAAAAGCAGATGGTAAGCTATTCCGCAGCGTAGCCGAAACCCTCCCAAAGCATCTGTTTCCGTAGGTCACAGTACGATATTTTTGGGACACACACAAAAGATTCTGACTCCGACCGCAGTGATCTTGACGGCTGATACAGGGTAACAAGTTCCCGAGGAGCTGTTCCATTCAGTGCCTTGTATGTGTATATCAGAATTTTGTACTGCGACCTGTATCGTACAGGTAGTCAGTGCAACGAATAAAGCGCAGGTGTGATGTGCTCTATCTTTCGAGTACGAGTAACTAGCCGTGGTGCAGTGTTCTGGACCCTCTGCAGACGACTAGTTAGTTTGTCAGATATACCACAGAGCAGGGCGTTACCATAATCCAACCGAGTGAATCCACCAAAATCTTGCATGCATTTGCAGTTAGAAACTGCCGAATGCAGCCGATGTTCCTGATCTGGTAGTAACAGGATTTGGCAATAGCGTTCACTTGTTTCTCCGTGTTCAGAGAACTGTCAAAGTATATCCCTGGGTTTTTAACAGCTGGAACACTCTCAATAGTTCTGGCACCAACCTTGAGCTGGAGAGCCATTGTTTGCTGACACTTTGGGGAAAAGACGACTAGTTCCGTCTTTGCCTGATTAAGTTTAAGCACGTTGGCGTTCATCCAGATACTGATATCTGTTAGACAAGCTTCCAGACCTGTGGTTTTATGACCATGTAAATGAATATGTGCTTTATCATATCCTTTCTGTGATATCAAAATAAGTTGAAGTCTGACAAGCAACTTTTACAACGTTATATTTATTTAAATAAATATCCCTGTTGACATCTCTGACCCTCTGATCGCTGAAAAGTCATCACGTAAACAAATCATCATTATTCCACTATTTCATTTATTATAACAATAAATTCAATTGTAATCTAACAAACTGCATGCTATTTATAAGCTGTCTTGTGATTGATGTGATTGTGATGTAATTGACTAGGATAACTCCAAAGTTTTGGACAGAGAGAGCAATCTGTTTAATCGGCAGATAAAGGAAGCCATCTGAATACGCAGTAGAGGGCCAGTTCTAAATCGAGATGAGGGGGCTCATAGACTTGCACATCTATGACCAAGTATCAAACAAAGCGTAAATGAATAGAGTCATTTCGGTACATAAATAACAAATATTGTACATAAGCTTACAGCGTAGCTGAATTGAAATCGATTTTGTGGACAACTCGTACACAGTTTACACCTTTGTGTGCATACGCTTCACTGGTCATTTGTCTCATGAAGGTGGCAGTATACATATCGTACTAGTCATCGAAGCTTTTCATATACAATCGTATTGGTTGTGTAAAAAGAACTTTTCATAATCCATACTTACCAACCTTAAGAAAATAGGTAGAAATACTGTCTTAATCATTAAACAATGTCAAACGTATAATAAATGTATGGACTAAATTACTGCATTTTGAGAATATCATGACGTTGTTATTGGAAAGACGTCATCAAGGTGATTTTGGCATACGCTTTATAAAAATAGTTGCAACGAGTCAATATAACAAAATAAAAGATCTTCAACTAAAAACTGTAGGAATCATATCCACTATATAATGCAGTGAACAGCCATATACTGATTATACGTAATCTTATAACCATGGAAATGTAATGTCTATTTCAGTAATTAACACATATTTGTCCTGTGGTGCATTATGGTAATTCACCAACGTGTCGCTGTCACAGTGTATATCATACCCTGGTGACATTACGTGAAAATCATACCGTGTCATTCTAATGTTTGCATTTGCAAAACGCGAGGGGTTCAGGAAGAGATATGGTTTGATGGAACATTACAAATGCACGTTCAGGTCTCATTGTTGCATAAATCAGGGTCACTAACCACTGATTAGTGTCGTTTCATCGCCGAATACCCTTTTGCAGATAATTAGTATAACACATGTAACAAAACATTAACATACGGTTGTATCACCTGCAAAATAAACTTTAAAGTTATCTGTTAAAAGTCAATACAAGAATATATTTATGTGTACAGTTATTTTTTCACATAATACATAGACTAAGTATCACTTTTATACAAACCTTGTTTAATATGGCGCTTTATTCGATACACAATTCCTTATGCCCAAATAAGACGAATCGAGCAACTGTACCAATAGTACAGTTCATTGTCCTTATTGACATCACACTGTATTCCTGCTTAAAATAACGCATGAAAAGGTGTATAGCGTAATTCTTGGACCAGTCGAAATTGTTCTGGAATAAATCCTTTGTATGCACGGCATCCGGGCGAACAAACGTTTTGTTTTCAACATGAATCAAACGCGGATGGATTTTGGATAATTTATAAGGCATAATTGTTGAATGAAAGCCCCACTTTTTAGGATCGTACGTGTCATATGCTTTAATCCAGACATGTAGAAATTCCGCGTTTGTAGCAGAGAGTATCAAACCATTGCTGAGGTTGAAATCGAAAGCTTTACTTAAAGTAAAATTATGACGTCTTAGTGGATCCAGCGTTCGTAGCAGTACCTCATCCGTGTCCATGTATATACCACCATACTCTGAAAAGATTAGAGAGAAACTTAACAGTAACGTTAAAAAACAGTCATTGCTTCTCCTAACAGTTGATCTAAAAAAACATATCAGTAATGGGATATCTTGTTTCGTACAGCTGGTAGCAAACTTAGCTTTGCAATCTAGTGCACTGGAGTTAACAAGCTTATGAACTGGGGTTAACTGCAATGTAAAAGATCAGTCTCTATACCATGATTTAATTGGTTTCTATAACATATTGATAGTCGTAAAATATTACATGGTATATAATTTCATACTAAAAATTATCGAAGTATTATTCTTATTTTAAATATTTATTTACTAATCGTATTCCTTGGTCACTTAACCATACTGTACCAACTATAGACATTCTGTTATTTACTCTGAAAAAGGAGCGCTGGGGTCCTTGCTACAAATGCACCCACATATGCACCAATACAGTGTACGTATCATGCACATTGATGTATTCAATTTAGATATTTGAAGGTATTCTATCAACTAGAACTTCTCACTTTCATTTTCAATTTTTAGATTAATGAATGTGATGATACATCAGTTTTCTTCCTTAAATAGATGAAATTGTTTCCTGCACAAATGTGTTTGTCCAATCAATTATTGGACTCATACATACGTGTTGTTTGTAAATCAAGCAGAGTCCACTCCAGCAGTTGCCATTTTTTATATGTAAGTTAACTTTGATAAGAAAACATCACAGGACCTGGGACTCACTTTAGCCATAGATTCTGAGCACATATTTCATGAAACATATAATATACAATATTAACTAAAAATATTTTAAACTTATAGCATATAAAGGGTGTCCTGCACCTTTTAATTCACTTAAGATTGAGAGAGATTTGAAATAGCCAAGTTTGAGATGTGTCCAGAATCCGTGCAAAACTCAGTATAAAACAAAAGGAAAGTACAGGATGTAGTGAATATGCAATTTATGTAAGTCTACTTAAATGAGTTAAGTTGTAAATTTCAAGCCAAATATATATATTAGAAAGGAAATTATTGAGAAAACAAATCACTTTTCAATTGAAAATGACCTCAAAAAAAAGACTTAAATGTTATCCTTCGTTTTATATAAACAATCTTTAAGTGACGATTGAATTTCTGTTATTCTTCATTCCGTTACAAATGCTTGTTTAATTCATATATGTTTTCAAAAACAGAAATGGTATTATTTTGGTTTTTAAGTTCGTTTTGAAAACAGCAACATATATTTGTGATTTACCCACTTTTGGTCAAACATTTACCTTAATTTTCCCGCATGTCATACAATAGACGTCTTTGAACAAAATAAGGAGGTGAAAAACCGAATATACCGGGGCTCAAAAAAAGGGCCTTATAGACACTCATCCTTTACATAAATAAAAGAAATTAAAGTATTTCTGCAATTTTGTGGTGATTTTTCCAAGTTTTTCCTTTCCAACACTATAAATATAGAGCACATTTTTGTGCTACATAGCTACACAACAACATAACTACATAATACAGGGAACGTGCATACGAAAGTAGTGTATGTTACATATAAAGGTTGTGTTTTTAAGAGTCTAGAATGGTTTCTAAGATAACAACTTGTATGAATACTTCGAGACAAAGACTCAATATTTATCAATAGATGCAATTTCCAACTCTTTACCATTGTAACCTTTAGATAAAAAAAATCGAACTATATGCCTTCATAACAGTGTCGGATAAGTAGGCCTATTCTCAATTAAATAAACTTTAACATGAGTGTTCGGCGATGGTTTTTAAATTTTGATGGAATCAAAACAGGTCCACACCGTTCACTACTGGAAGCATATCCCATGAAATTCCTGTGAAAACCCCATTAAAAAGCCTGGATGCCATTAATAAGGCATTGACATGTCGTCGATTTTTTTTTCATGGGCTTGCCTAAATGCCATGAATATAGTTGTTCATGGCCTTGAATACCCCATGAATCACACATACATCCCCTTAAACTTCAATGAATATAGTTGTCTGATACGAGTGTCAAGAACCATGGCCATGATTTCTCGTCGCAAAAAGTAGTGATGATCATATTATGGCCCTGAACAAATGAAATCATGGCCATGAATTCCGATGGTGTATTTCATGGCATTGAAATTTGGAAAACCACTGCCATTAAAATTAGTTGCTCTAAAAGTGTCCGAGATACCAGATAGTTCAGGGCCACGAAGAAAAATATCATGGCGTCCAAGTAAAGACATGAAGAATGCATGGCCATGAAAAAGTAATTCCACAGCTTGTAATTAAGATCATAAATTCATGGCCATGAATTTTTCAACAAAGGCCATGATATATATATATATATATCATCATAGAAATGTTTAATATAATATTCACCATGTTCATGGCCATGAATATTTACAGATTTAATTAGGGTATATCATGGTATATATATGTTGGAACGATTCATCATATCACAACACGAGTGTACATTTGGCACATCACGATAAATGTACTTCGTAAATACGAGAAAATATGAACTTTTACAAGTGCACATGGCAATAATGTTAACACGAGTAAAGTACATGTAGATAGAGTGACTTTAATTTCCTTAGCGTGTTAACAATATTTTTGACGACTCATGAAAGTACCCTCATGAAAACAAATGCTGATTTTTACTGAATTTTGCTGAGGATTTGCTGAACAGTTGCTGAAAATTTGCTGAAACTAAAATCGGATGCTGAACCACTGCTTACACAGTTTCTGCAGCTGCTGAATTTTGCTGAATTATTCGGCAATATGCTGAAAAGTGCTGAACTGTTCAGGATAATGCTGAAAAGATACTAACTATTCAGGATAATGCTGAAAAATGCTGAACTCGCTGTTCTGTAAAATTTGTAAGCCATTATTGTTTTCGAGAAAGTTATTGTGTCTTTGTATTGGATGGTAAACCAGATCTTATTAGTTCCTTAGATATATAGATCTAGATGGCACAAACTTTTCATGGCCAGGAAATTATATGTAGTTTTAATCCGTGTATTTTTCATGGTAGGATTTTTTATTTTTATTTTCATGGCCATGGAAATTGCAAAAAAAAGACCTTTTTCATGGCAAAAAAATCATGGGCCATGAATTCGGTCATGTTTCAGGTTGTTTTTTTTAATGGCCATGAATTTTGATGTTTCATGGGCCATACATTTTTATGTTTCATGTGCCATGAATTTCCTTGACACACGTTTATGTCATTTTTTCGTGGCTTTGAATTTCTGTTTTTTCATGGCTGAAAAAAATATTCATGGTAACAAAAATAAGGTCAAAAATAAGGTCATGTTTCATTGGCTTTTTCATGGCTTTTTCAGGGCATTCATCTCATGGTAATTTCATGGCTTTTTCATGGCCATATGTACAGTAGTGATTTGCGCTTCATATCAATCATAAATAGGTACAAAATGAAAAATGTGCCAAGAGCAATACGGTTACAAGATATGGATATAAACAAAAAGGCGTAACGTTAATAACTAATTAATAATTAATTCATAATTTCCCAACACTCTTACCTTTGTTATATATATTTGACTAAAAAGCAAATAAGTTTGCATTTATTAGCAGCTTTTTTGTAGAAAAGTGATAATATAATTTTCCTGCTGAAAGTTGAAAGCGAGACCTTTAAATACTAAGTACACCGTAATTTAAAACGTTGGTAACGAGATAACAAATATATAAATGTAAGAAATCTTGTCTTGTGAATTAATAGAGGGCCCGAAGGGCCAGTGAGAGCGAAGCTCTCCCTATAGGTAACACGTATGTAAGAAAAATAAAGATTATTCACAATACCTATGGAACTGAAAAAAATGTCTTAACATGGCCGCCAGTCACACGCGCTGTAGTCTCTGCCATCTTGATCTCGAAACAAGTTCTCGTTTGCCGAATCTCGAACAAACGATACATTTTTGTAAGATTTAAAACTTATATCTAACTATAGGATACTTAAATAGTTAATACTTTCCGGTTAAACACGTAAATTCTCTTGACATAACTTTACCGGCTACATTTCGCTAGTTCTGAATGGTCGAAAAAATATTTTGTCGGTAGTGTAGTCTCGTTTAATCAGACGCTTGCGAGGACAACAAGAGTCTGGTTGAACAAGACAATCTGTAGTGGTATCAATCTCCACGCAGAGTTACGGTCATTGCACTCCCTACGACAACTCTGGGTAGAGATTGCAGTGGTATATATTTAGAAAACGGAATTTCAACAAAACAACGTGCTGGTTGTCAAGAGAGTTTATCACAGTGACGCAAAATGATACGATCAAAAGCCATACAATATTTTTTTAATTGATATTTTGCACGAAAAAAAAATGGCGGGGCTCGTTATGCCATCCAATCTTCCGACAGGCAAAGTTAAATAATGTTCAAAAACGGACGTGCTGCCATACTTCCTAGAATGGACTTTAATAAAAAAAAAAAAAAAAAAAAAA
>NW_018408860.1:194379-198199 GCF_002113885.1 Mizuhopecten yessoensis | reverse complement strand
AAAAAAAAAAAAAAAAAAAAGTGTAACTTATCGCATTCTGAAAGCAGTATTCTGAATCAGTAAATATCAGAGATCAACAAAAGCTACGTTCTTTTAAGGTAATGCCTTTTCATATTAAAAAAGGATCACATTTCCATGTGAAGTAAGTTAATAAAAATAAAATAAAAAAAAAACCGACCGACTTACAAAAAACACGTTGGCATCAAATTCCCGTGTGTGAATATCACACATTGTTTGATAGCAGTTACATATGTACTTGATCATTTAACGATATAATCTGTGTTCACCTGGTTAAATCTTATAGTACATTTGTATCTCTAGACTTGGGAAATTAAATAAACTGGAACCTTTGAAAAAGAAGAAAAACAATACTAAGTACAGTCATTATCAGAGAGCCTATAACCACACGTAATACATGTACAGTCACCGACACATAATACAAGTGTTGCAAAATGTAAATTCATATGTTCAACAATACATGTACGTTTTTTTATTATAATACCGGTACACGCATAAACTTTCTTACATGCACATTCCCACCTAAAGCGCGTATACTGAAGGACAGTTCAAAATGATATAATAATACTTCGTTAAAAACCATGATCAATTGATAAACAACTTACCTTTGAGCACCATAAGTCTTGTAATATCAGCTTTGTGTTCGATGTGTAAAATTGTCCTATCTGCTATCTTCACTGGAGGGACTTGTTGTAAAAAGATAATATTTGGCACAACTGTAAGGAGAAAATTCCAATATTCCCCCGTTGGCATAAAATCTCCGTGTATGAATATCACACATGGTTTCTGTATCTTGAAGGAGCTGTAAACACTCAGAAAATGGTAAAACCTCATGGGCCGCATACCATACCAAACGTAATGAATGACGTTGGGTACGGGTAGTTTGCTGGAACAATTATGGTGTAAAAAGGATTGAACGCACTGATGTTTGAACTGGAGCACTGGAACGCTATCAGTAGTGTATGTCACCTCCTTGACAAGATAGCCTCTCTTGAGGTCACACACGGGCACTAGCTGGACACGCTGGGGTCTTGCAGTGGTCATGTCTATCGCTTTACACTTGTATTTACATTTCAATGTCCAGTCTAAAATATCCCCTCTTCTCGGACATTGACCAGGGTTGTCTACTTGAAGCTCGCCTGTCATCCAATTATCAACTTTTTGTGCTTTATCTGCAAAACAGTAGTATCATTGCATCATAATCCAATCTATATCATAGCGTTTATCGAATTATTATTTCGAATCTTATTATAATGTGTTGGGGTTTTTTTTCTTGCTTTTACTGCACGTGAATAAACAATATGTTACAAGTTAAACTAATATTCTATATCAGTGACCGTGCCTTTAATGCATAAAAGTATTCGGGCAACCATTCAAAACAATACATATAATGCATATACTTATTAAACTTAAACCACTTTGCAATAATTATGAAGCAACTTGTTTCACCTTATATTAATTTTAACATTTAAATATATGCAAAACAATTAACATAAATGATGATCACACTTGCGTTACGACGTGAATGTGATTCAGTTTAAAATTAGTTTGATCAGTAATGTCCCTGAAAAGTCATATGTTGGTTTTAACAACATACTTACCATATATTACCAAGGAGTCCGGTTCTTTATCATAATAATGCCGATATACAAAACCCTTTCTCACAACGTGTGTACTATTTCCAAAAAAAACCGAGGCAAACAGTAAACACAGAGACAATATGGACAACCAACATGCGATTCTTTTTGTGGAGTACATCGTACACGAATATGTTTCGAGTTCGCAGCGGTGTATCACTACGAACGTCGTGGAGTACACAGACACTTGTTTCCACACACCTACCCAGTGCCGGATACAGTTGACACTTCAAGTAATTTACAGACGCCAGTCGGTATATTCTCCACCTGTTACACCACGTACACTTTGTGTGGGTGCTGTTCGATTGGACTGTTTAGTCATGCACCGTAAACAAATATCCACCCATTGACATATTCATTGACATAGTGTAGTTTCAAATACCCTGGCCACGAAATCGATGTATTTTCTGCTATAGTGGATAGAATCTGCATTGTTAAATGCCTGTTACTTGATCATTTAACAAGACAATTTGAGTTCACTTAAGGATTGGTTGTCATATTTTTGACGTTTATTGGCGTGTAAACTACATCGGGCTTGCGATATATTGAGTATATTTGATATATTAAATATAATGCAAGCCCGATGTAGTTTACACGCCAATAAACGTCAAAAATATGACAACCAATCCTTATATTTATATTCCAAACTAACAATATTAGTTGTGAAATGTTGCGAGTATTGTAATTGTTGTTTTAAAACTCTTATACACACCGACTGGGTCAGCGGTAAATTGTTCGGAACAGCCGGGTAGTTTCGCATTCCATAGTCGTTGTCAAGGGCAACCAGGCCGACAAAAACAATAAACAAGAAAGTTCCACAGTAAACACATTAATTTAATAATTGATTTTTTTTTTATTTAAATGCATATGTCAATTACAAATTTGTATACTAACATGTGACCATTTAATATATGTTGTGGTCATTTAGCGATTTAACTGTCATACAATAACATTTTAAGACACAACACAGCGGAACATCGCCACTTGGCGGTAATCAGGTCAGAGATCAGCTAGCGGAGGCGGCCATTATTGAAAGTTTTCACTGTTTACCGAAGGTAAATGAATATCCATGAAAGGTAGAATTACTCAAGAAACCTGACGTGAATGAAGGAGAATTAGACTGATATGCAGAAATTGGAGTAGACAAGTGTGATACTGTGCTTTCTGTTAAAACTGTGGTGGGCCTGACTGTGTTTTCCGTTGAAATTATGTATCACTACACTGACCTAATCCCCGTTGTAGTTCATTGGAAAATATGTTACACTGGGACCAGTCTAGGCACTATGCAGTGCAAATGTAAATATTATATAATAAAGTAATCAAAGTACTGAAAGTACTGAAAGCTAAGGCAAAAGATATATATATATATATATATTATTTTTGAAATGGAGAACAAAATAAAGACGAAGTTCTCATCATATTGTACAGAAGGATTTACTGTTAATTTGTTATGAATCATAGTTTTATGTAAAAGTGTACTACTGTGAAGTTATTCTTCTTGTGTGCACAGTATATCTTTATAGGTTTGCCAGAAGAGGGGTACCAAGTTTCCTCTAGAATATATCATTTTAAACCTTTGGATAATTAATTTGCATAGGAATTAGGAATTGCTTCCCTTTGTCAGTACAATGTATTTCATAGAACATTAAAAACTGAATCTGGCATTTACCCCTTAAACCAATACCTGATTATTTTAAACCATTAAATAGATTATGCACAGATTGTGTTCATCTTTGAACTTTGCCTTTGTTGTTGAATAAGATATCAACCAAGTTTCTTCAGAATCTTGCCTTATCTGACAAAGTTACTTGGCAAAAACCATTGACCAATCAGAGTACAGTATGCTAATAAATTATGCATGGATTTCACTCAACTTTGAACTTATCGTCTAAGTTTGTATATTGATCAATATATATTCAAGCAAGTTATCTTGTAAAGTGTGGACATCGACCAGCGTATGCATGCTTTTTAATACGTGTGAATTTTGTTCAAGTTTCAATTTTTCATCAGTCTGTGTATATTGTTACAGAACAATATTTATAAGGATGTTAACTTGCTGAAACTAAATTGTGGATAGACAAGTGAATGACTGCTACCCATACATTTACAAGTCTCTCAATAATTTTGAAAAGCTTTTAAATACAGTGTTTTACATATTCACTGCA
>NW_018408860.1:180433-190512 GCF_002113885.1 Mizuhopecten yessoensis | reverse complement strand
CTCATAGTGACCAACAACTACGGCATGTTATTGGCTATGACGATCGCATTTATAAGCCGGAGGAGGAGCCCCGACGTCACGGACAATGAATTCGTATGTAAACAAGTTTGAGGGGTAAACAAACAGTCATAATTTGATACCATCTCACTGAACTTACTACTCTTACTACAATCCGACTATATAAACCTTCATGATGCGATGAAATGATGACACATCTTTATTTTAGCAAACACATTGTGAAAAATCGAAAATGATGTAATGGCGGCTAATGGTGGATGGTGGTATATTGTTGTAAAAAAAAGTCGTATGGACCAAAAATGTGTTGGTGATAGAAAACGTAATTTACACAAACGATAGATAAAATATAAACATATTCAGTACTTACATTTTTTTCTGCCGATGGCAATAGAATTGAGATGATGGTTGTTGATGATGTTGAGAGGTCGTTGAGAGGTCAGCTGCTATCAATTGGCAATCAGGAAGATGTAAACATCCGGTTGCATCACGGGTATATCGAGGCCGAACATTTCCGAAAATTTCGAAACTTTTAACTGCCTTGCTAACGATACAAAACGTATTTTGAAGTCGAAAAAAATATATTTAGTTAATATTTACCGTTTTATTTATGTCTTTGATAAACCACGTAGAAAACATTTTATTAATCATTATATTTTTACCGGAAGTTGCGTGTAGCTTGCATGACCTAGTCAAGTGGCAGTTCCCGATTGAGATAATCAGGGTGCATTTTCAAAAAGAATACGACGTTTTGATAAGATCATATGTTCTACCAAGGAAAGGAATGATATTTACAAGCCATTCAAGTGCATTTGAGTCCAAAGTTACGCATAATAAAGACAGAAGGTCCGGTATTTGATTCAATTTAGTACCATTAAGTACCGCTAGGGCGGCGTCTGTGTGAAAACGACATTTATGAATATCTTGAGCTCATTAACTAAAGTAATACCAATAGCTGGCGGCTAACGCCTTAGCTAAAAACAGTGGCATTCTATAATTAAATGCTGGTTTCATGACAACAGATGCAGTATCTGTGGATGCAATATATGTGGTGAAAGCTTGCTCGTACCAATGGATGGCTAGTGATCGTATAGGTTTATTTCAACCTTTCAGAAACTGATTGACAGTAAAATCCTGATTGACAGTAAAATCTCCCTGATTGTCCTATGTCATATAGTCTACAGTTCGACTGGCCCAAATCTCTATATATAATATCGAACAATTCAGAAAATAACGACTCAAATAGTTTTTTTATCAATTGGATGTCTGATTCCTAAATTCCTATTTAGGGCCAGACTACCGAGTAGAAAAGTGAAGCTTAGAAATTTCTGGAAACTTAGTGGCTGTTAACCAGTCTAATCTACAGTCAAGGCCGTTAGTTATGTTGTAGAATATACAATGAAGCAACTGACAATGGGGTCTATGAGAGATCAAGGCTATGTTCGCCATGTTAAACATTGTACGATTATAACAATATATAGATAAAACACTTTAGAATGTAGGAAAGTGTTGAAGATAAGCCGTATCAATTTATATAATTAACGTATACGTTGGAAGAAATAATGCGTATAGGAAAGAGTACACATGCTTTAACGATAACTTGCCCCGGTTAACTAACCTCCTACAACGTTAAGCTAACAAATCATGCGTTGACTCTGAAGTTATTTGATTGATACCAGCGCATGCGTAGCGCATCTGGTCAGCGCCTTAGATGGAATTTCAAGTGGGAATGGTATCCGCCCTAGGTACTTGACCAATACTAGCACGATGTCTACAAAATATGACTATGAAGTATCCGACATATTTTAACATCACGAAAAGATCATCTACACGTGGATACAACATCAAGATATACAAAGATTAAACATAAGAAAATGTTCATTTACACAGAGGACTGTAATAGACAACACTGTCAGCCATGTACTACTGCTGGTATAATTGAAAGCACCTTGGTGCTTGTCTTTGTTTCCGATACGCTTATAAATTCAGGTTGAATTCTAACTTTGACAGAACGTGTTAGTTTTCTGTTCATTTAACCCTGTACCCTGTAGTGTACGTGTACAAGTAAGGTTTGAAACTGGACACCATGTGTCTATCCTATTTGATTGTTATCTACGAAGTTAAATACGTTTCCTTATTGCCATTATCCTAAACATCTTCCACGTACTAGTCTGACTTTTATCTCAGGATACTGTATTTGTTACCTTTATTGTTCCTGAGAAAGGCGTTACTACTTTCTCTTCTATTTTATATTGGTATAAAGGTTACTAAACAACTGACTTTTTAAGCCTGTGCGTTTTGCATGTTTTATATAAATCTATAAATCTTTGTATCCCTCCCTTTTCTTTTNGGGGGGGGGCGGCGGTTGGACTGTCCTCGAAACAGCAAGTGTCATAGAAATCAATTAAATATCTGTACTTTTTTTTATCGCGTTATTGCATATTATAGTTTAAGCGGTCCTGAGTACGCCCTGATCAGGAAATCAAAGTAAATTATTCGTAGTTATTCATCAACTACACACAGGTGGCAATGCAAATGGTCAAGAGAAATGTAATATTGCTTTTATTAAATGGAAAATACATTACATCAAAGATGAAAACATTATATATACATTTCATAACGTATACGGTCCTGAGCAAATAGAAATTGACCATGACGACTCCCTTGACAGCATTCATTGCTATAAATGTACCTTTATTAATTTATTTGATAATTAACTACGGGTATATTCACCGTAAAACAAATTATGCTTTCCTGATCAGAATGTTACGGTTTATAGGTCGGTGGAATAGGTCGAACCTGGGGAAAAAATTACTATGTTATCAAACTCTTCTGATTTCAACTCATCAATGTTTCTAGAAGGATAGAAAAAAAGTCCTGAAATATTGCCTTTGGGGAAAAAAATTGAGACCATTATTAAATTTAGCCTATTCTATTTTTCACCTTTTTTCGCCAAAAATGGAGAACGAGAATATATATCGGTTAGATGAAAGAAAATTCAGTTTTTTGATATTTGCTTTGATATAAGAGTGCTGCAAATATGTTGATTTATTACACATAACTCTATATCCTACTTTGACAAAATTAATTGGCTCTGGTATTGGCATCATATTTCAAAATCCAAATTCTAGAAAACTCTATTTGAGATTCAAATGATTATTCCTATAGAACCAAATCAACGAACTTATAAAATCCGAATCTTCGTGCTTCTGCCTACGACACTACATGTACCAGGTTTCCGTTTACCCAAGTATAGCAATTCCTTCTGCCTACGACACTACCTCGTTTCCGTACACCCCTGATTAATAAATTAATTCTGTCTACGATACTACCTCGTTTAATTTCCGTACACTCCAGATTAGGAATTCCTTCTGCCTACGACACTACCTCGTTTCCGTACACCCCTTATTAGTTATTCCTTCTGTCTACGACACTACCTCGTTTCCGTACACCCCTGATTAATAAATTAATTCTGTCTACGACACTACCTCGTTTAATTTCCGTACACTCCAGATAAGGAATTCCTTCTGCCTACGACACTACCTCGTTTCCGTACACCCCTTATTAGTTATTCCTTCTGTCTACGACACTACCTCGTTTCCGTACACCCCTGATTAATAAATTAATTCTGCCTACGACACTACCTCGTTTTCGTACACCCCAGATTAGCAATTCCTTCTGCCTACGACACTACCTCGTTTCCGTACACCCCTGATTAGTTATTCCTTCTGTCTACGACACTACCTCGTTTCGATACACACCTGATCCGGTTATTAGTAATTCCTTCTGTCTACGACACTACCTCGTTTCCATACATCCCTGATCTACATCGTTTCCGTACACCAGTGACGTATAATGTATTATACGTCTCTGCGTACACCCCTGATTTATCAATTCCTTCTGCCTACGACACTTCCTTGTTTTTTTTACACCCCTGATTTATCAATTCGTTCTGTCTACGACACTACCTCGTTTCCGTACACACCTGATTTATCAATTCCTTCTGCATACGACACTTTATCTACCTCGTTTCCGTACACCCCTGATTTATCAATTCCTTCTGTCTACGACACTACCTCGTTTCCATACACACCTGATTTTTCAATTCCTTCTGCCTACGACACTACCTCGTTTCCGTACACACATGATTTATCAATTCCTTCTGCCTACGACACTACCTCGTTTCCGTACACCCCTGATTTATCAATTCGTTCTGTCTACGACACTACCTCGTTTTCGTACACCCCTGATTTATCAATTCCTTCTGCCAACGACACTTCCTCGTTTTTTTTACACCCCTGATTTATCAATTCGTTCTGTCTACGACACTATCTCGTTTCCGTACACCCCTGATTTATCAATTCCTTCTGTCTACGACACTCCCTCGTTTCCATACACACCTGATTTATCAATTCCTTCTGCCTACGTATACGACACTACCTCGTTTTTTTACACACCTGATTTATCAATTCGTTCTGTCTACGACACTATCTCGTTTCCGTACACACCTGATTTATCAATTCCTTCTGTCTACGACACTACCTCGTTTCCATACACACCTGATTTATCAATTCCTTCTGCCTACGTATACGACACTACCTCGTTTCCGTACACACCTGATTTATCAATTCCTCCTGCCTACGACACTACCTCGTTTCCGTACACACCTGATTTATCAATTCCTTCTGCCTACGACACTACCTCGTTTCTATACACCCCTTATTAGGAATTCCTAGAATTGTTTATCGTGTCAACAAAGAAGGTCGTGAACTAGACCTACTAAATCGGTCTAGTGTTGTCAGTGTTGACAACGTACGACGACGACAAATACCGCTGTCAAATAACACTGGTAGGTACATGCATATATAGACGATTTTGTATCATAACGAAATAGTAACACTGTCAGGGAATGTCTTATCCTGCACCAAGTCATCAGAAATACTGACTGATTTTACACGTCTTTGTTCGTGTAATGTTGATACCTGTGTATATGCTCAAGTGTTGTGATTGATTGTTTTAATACAAAATTGGGAGTTTTCCATGTTAGACACTTGTCTGGAATAGTATTAATATAGGTGAGGATATTTTTCTATTGAGTATTGTAAACTTTTGGGTTATTTTCTGCAAAGTCGAATGGCAGCATATGATAACCTAAAACGAAAGTAGATTTAATCAATATGCCAATTGTTTATTGGCCTCGGTTATTTGCGTCGAATTACTGCCTGTTAAATAGGTGTTTCCTCGCTTTGCATTCCAAGTGTTCATTTCACAAACACAGTGAAAGTATGCAACTTTGACGATTATGATTTTGTTATCACTTCGTAACTTAAATGCATGAATATATTTACATACAGCTCAATAACAAATGTGGAATTTCCCCACGAAACGACAACAACCGTAATGTTATTGAAAACGAAAGTAGTTTAAATCCTCTTATTAGTTACTAGTGTATTATCCCAATCTAATGGTGTATTATATATTAAAATTGTATTTTTCTTCTCGTTTTAGATGTGCCAAACGAAACGAATGATAATACCGATCAATTAAGCAATATCATTCTACATTGAATTTGTGGGAACTGAACGCTTCTGCCTAGATTTTCCTGACGAAGTATTAATGACTATGCTGTTGCATCGCTAGTTTGTAATGTTTGGGCAAAATAGAATAAGCACAAATAGGATTCGGCGTTAAAAAAGGGCTATTATGGTTTTTGAAATACATCTGTTTTGCGTATTAAATAGCCGTGATCGATCCTTTACAGTGCCTTAAAGTCACGATCAATATATTTTTATCTTGCTTTGTGTAGAAGATTTCATAAACATTAAAAAGGTAGAATCAATGTGAGTAACTTAATCAATCAAGGTTGAGTTTACAAAGTATTTTTTCATTATAGTGTCAAGTTTTTTTAGTGTTCATGAAATCTTGCCCACAATTTAAATGTTCTGGAAATTAGGAAGGTTAAATATAAACTTTATTTATTTTACAACCATTATGAAGCAAGTAATTTCAACTTATATTGNGGGGGGGGGGGGGGGGGGGGGGGGGGGGGGGGGGGGTGTCTTATTGTGATAGGAAACCGGAGTACCCGGAGAAAACCCACGTGCTCGGGGAGGTGACCTCACACCTTTCACGTCGGATCGGGGAATCGAACCCCGACCGCCTTGATGAAAGGCAAGTGCGCTATCCACTGCACCACTCGATCACCCAATACAAATTATCCTCAATTAGGAAATTAGGAAAGTTACACCCTTTATATAAAATAGCACATGAATGGAGGTAGCATAATCTTACTAAAGCCTAAAACATATTATACAACAATGGGAGATTGATGGACTAACAGTTATTGTTTGATTACCATATACTGTACGTATCGGTTAATACCAAGCGCCCTGCGTTGGACTTGACATACATGCATGTAACAATGTTGTCGTGTTTAATAGAAAAGATGACTTCCAAACACGAGGTTGTGGTGGCCATTGACTTCGGTACCACGTACTCGGGGTACGCTTTTTCAACGACCTCAGAATACCAGAAGGTAAGGTATATACCAAATGATGTCACTTTGTTCCCCTTCAGAGCGTCGCCTTTCTATCATCACAAAATATCAACTGCGCCAATATGAATGTATGCCTATTTTAACTCTTTTGAATAATGCAGTAAATGGAGATACTGGATATCGTATCATTTTGTATATACTTGCAATTTAATCAACTGTAAAATTCTGAATATTAACTTTTATTCAGTGGATGATCTTTTGATATGCTCACACGGAACTTCTCTACCAGTGGTTCTTTTTTTATTTTACTTTTGAAATGTGTCAATAGAAACATACATATATATGGACGCATTTTTTTTCTTTCTAGGACCCCACGAAAATCTCAGCTAACAGTGCCTGGATAGCGGCTTCAGCAGGTCTTTTGTCCCTAAAGTGTCCGACCTGTATACTATTTGACAAGGACCAGAAGTTCGTAAACTTTGGCTACGAGGCCGAGGATAAGTACGCCAACCTCGCCTTGGATAACATGCACCACGAGTACTACTTCTTTAAGCAATTTAAAATGTCGCTGCACAAAAATAAGGTACATTGTCAATTAAAACAAAATAACTGAAAAACTTGATAAACAAACAAAAAAAGCATTCTGACAAAGTCAAAGAACCTGATTTATGTCGAAAACACCTTCATAAATACTTCCTCTATTGTAAATATCTCTTTGATAGGATGCATTATGCCGTTGTAATACAACATGGGTACGCTTATTTGTCCACCGTTCTTCGATGTGTTACTATCATTATTTTAAACTTAATATTGTTTCTTGCTGTCCACTCTGCAAATGTTTATTACGACTTACTTCATGAACTGTATTACCTAATTGACGCTGCCCGCCTTACATACATACACATGTACCTGTACATACTTTCTATTTGACTGCAGGATCTTAACAGGGATACACTCATTGAGGATGAGAGCGGCAAATCAATGAAAGCCAAAACAGTTTTTGCTTCTGGCATTAGATTTCTTAAGAACCACGCCGAGGAGTTAATTAATACAAGAGGGATGAGTTTCGAGGAGTGGGAGATACGATGGGTGGTGACGGTACCCGCTATTTGGTCGGATGCCGCCAAACAGTTCATGCGGGAGGCGGCTCAGAAGGTATGTTCCTTTATGTCGTTCCGTAAAGAATATATCAATTCTCGAATCATTATGTTTTGCTCGAATAAGCTGAAGCGTTCATTCGTCATTAGTGTTTAAATTAAGTAACGTTTATACTTGTATTGTCCCTTTAGATTTTGGTGGTACATCTAGCCACTGGAACATTATGTTACACCTAGAAATGGAACTGTAAGTACCACCAACTTGGATACAAGGTAGTTAAGTGTACTTATGTCTTTACAACTACGGTATGTGTTAACTCTATCTCCATATCACCTGCAGGCGGAGATTATGAACGACCAGCTGCTGATTGCATTAGAACCAGAAGCTGCATCTGTATGCTGCCGACATCTACCAGATGCAAAGGGTTCTGATATTTTCATGCCTGGTTCCAAATACATGGTCCTTGACCTAGGAGGTAAGTTGTTAGTTTATTTGATAAAATCAATAGAACTGTTGACGTTCTAGCGTAATATACAGATAACAAAACATCATAATTTAGGTATATAATGACTTTATATGCAAATATGAACGAAACTTTTAAATATAATAATGATAGGATAAATAACGATTAATTCAAAAGATATTAGTAGAGGATTTGAAAAATATATATACATGTTTTCAAAAACGCATGCCTCAGTAGTTAATATATGCATTTTAGTTCGGCTGAAGTTCACGTGGTATCATCCACCGTTATTCTTGAATACACCACTAGTAAGACAGGTCAAAACTTTAAAGTCGGACACATTGTGATTTGCAAGGCTCAAACATAAATCTAAGAGTCATTATCCTAGGATTTCTTATCTTCTATTTGCTGATATTTATATGATGTCCTTTTACATGTAGGCGGTACAGCAGACATCAATGTACATCAGGTTGTAGAGGATGGGAGTCTGCGCGAGCTTCACAAAGCCTCTGGTGGCGCCTGGGGAGGAACTAGAGTTGACGCCTCTTTCATCCGACTTTTGTGTGCTATTGTTGGAGATGACGTCATGGAAGCATTCCGGAGAGAGCACCCGGCAGACTACATAGATCTACTTCGAGAGTTTGAAGTAAAAAAGAGGAACGTCAAAGAAACAATGGAAAGCAGCGTGAACTTTAGGCTTCCCCTCGCTTTGACCGAGTTGTTCGAAACAAAGAAGAAGATGACATTCCGCGAAGCTCTCGCTGATTCGACGTACAGCGATGACGTCACTCCCATAGCTGACAAAATCAGGATAAAACCTAACCTCATACAGGGCATGTTCCGGGATCCATTAGTCCACCTTGAAGACCATATCCGATGCATACTTGCCAAGCCAGAGGTAAGAGGGACATCGACCCTACTTCTCGTTGGTGGTTTTTCTGAATCTCCAATAGTGCAGGAAACAATGAAAAGAAAATTTCCACGAGTAAAGATCGTTGTTCCTGCGGAATGTGGATTGGCCGTCTTGAAAGGGGCAGTTATATTCGGCCACGAACCAAAGAACATCAGTGCCCGAGTTGCTAAGTTTACGTACGGTATCGCCATCAGTAAACCGTTCATTGAGGGACATCATCCAATAGAAAAAAAGAAAGTCACACAAAACGGAGTTATCTGCACAGACGTATTCCACAAATACGTCGAATGTGGTGAATCCATGGATGTGGACAACTCACAGACATTGTCGTTTAGTGCAGCGAAAGGATGTTCGTCCAATCGCGTTCGCGTTTACAGATCCACCGCGTCTGATCCGATGTTTGTAACAGACGATGGCTGCTGTCTGCTAGGGGAGGTAATTCTGACCCGTAACACGGACCTCAATTTGTCCCAGAAAATTGATGTTAGTCTGACTTTCGGAGGCACAGAATGTTCTGTTGTGGCTAACGACAGCCAGTCAGGCGAATCGTTCCGGTCAAAGTTTGACTTCCTTAATGCATGAACTAACATTACTACGTACACTTACGGAGTCGTCAAAAAAACCACCCCCCCCCCCTATTTTTTTTTTTTTTTTTTAAAACAAAAAAAAAAAACACCCCCCCCCCCCTATTTTTTTTTTTTTTTTTTAAAAACAACAAAAAAAACACCAGCACAGTGCAGTGCAATGTGAGAGATACAACATTTACGAGTTTAAGAAATACATGTGAAACTGTATTATGTTCTGAAGAACGTGTGAATCAACGTGATATTTATATATATACACTAACGCCATTATCTTGCAAACATTAGTGGTTGTATTGTCAATATCCACTTACTGATAGTTCAGTTGGATCATATGCATGGATTATCGTATTACAATGAGAGGAAATAATTATGTGTTATGTGTAAGCCGTTAGTATAGATTTTTTTTATGTTTTATATGAACTTTTTTAATCTTTGAACGATAATGATACAAGTTTTCTAAAATATATCAATCATCATTTTTTTTTTTTTTTTTTTTTTTTTTTTTTTTTT
>NW_018408860.1:140608-176325 GCF_002113885.1 Mizuhopecten yessoensis | reverse complement strand
ATGTATGTAAAGTCAGGTCATAAAATTATACGGTATTCCCGGAACAAGGGAAGGATAAATCTAAATTTAACAAGAGTTGTCGTCCCTTTAAGGAACAGGGAGGTAACTCCGGACATATACCGCTGCCAAACATGAATTGGCCAACATCATATAGTATCACGTGTTCGTCACAAAATTATAAGCACAAAGCAGTACTGTTCATAATGAAATAAGTATGGTACACAGTAATTGTCACTATAGTATGTATCATCCACGTCATACCAATATCTATTTGTATCGTATCTTTTTACTCTTATAAGCTATAATTACAGAAGATATTCAATCAATGGCTCGATTTCTTACATAATTATCATAATCAATCATCATTGCTGACCTGAATAGAAGCGTGCAGACGGTTTAAATGTGGGAGGAAACCCAGGTGGGATTCGAACCCCGGCAGCCTTGGTGAAAGGCGAGTGCCTTATTCACTGCACCACATGACCACCCTATTTTTACGATTCATGAAATATTGTGAAAATGACCTTTTTGTCACCTGTTTGTTCATATAACATTTTATATACATGCATGATATGTAAATGTATCAGTATTGATTGAATTGTGTTGTGTGCAGAACGATATTCAGAAAGAACGCACTTATACAAACCGCTAAATGTCTCCTTTCCTAATCTATAGAAAACCGTAAAATGCTAAACTATTAACTACATATACATATGTATCTGGCATCATCAATATAAGATGTAAACTTGTGTGATGATTGACCTTATTTAGTACAGACTTGCGTCGTACATATATACTAAATGTTGATATTAAAATGATTTTTTTTCTTAAAAAGACACTAGGAGGTCGGCAATGATGATGGTCATCTGCGGGCTACACCTCTTTACATTAATGATGTTAATATTTATTAGTATCAACTGTAGCTGATGGTCATTTGTTGTGGACAGTGTAAGTTCACCAGTTTACTCTATATATAATTTAATCTTGCTTGTAACATGCATTTTCATTGGCTTAAAAATTTATGTTATCAGCCCATCACGTAAAAAATGACGTCGCCGTTTGTAACGTCGCTTTTGATTGGCTGATACAGCAGCGCAATAATTTCTTAGAGAAAAGAGTCCATCAATAAAAGTGTATTTCCACAGGGATTGTGTATAGTAGATTAAATTATAAGGATTCGCTTCACGGTTTATTTAGAGTACACTCCGTGTTTTGGTGTTATATAACCATAACATGACAAGGTAATCCTTAAATATTATTGTTTATTTAATCTACCTAATGGTCGCATGTGATAAGCAAGTTGTGTTATACAGTTGTACTCTTGAAAGCGATTTGTAATGCCATCTTTGGTTGTTAGACTGTTACAAATATGTACGCTAAAATGTATAGGTGTTTAGCTGTGTAGAGTATAGGTGAACGTCATCTGTGGTATCCATGGATTGATTTTTAGATATTTTAACTCGAACATACCCAAGGAGGTTATGTCTGGAGAACTGTGAACTTACGAGATTGGGTTGTACATTAACAAAACTAGCGGCTAGGGTAAGAACCGGTTAAACGTGAAATGCGAAAGGATTTTATCTTTAATTCTACCATGTACACTTGCAAACTGCAAAGCGAAAATAACCGAATGTTTAGTCGAGTCGAGTGATATTTCAACTAGGCATTATATTTCAAATTCCGTCTCCTCCTTATTTACAAACATTGTAAAAATATAAATATACACCAATTATTGTTTAAGTGACATTGTCTTTTAACTGTTAACACAGTGGGGCATATCTTCAGTGAAGATTTTTAACATGCCTATTCTGTCTTTGCGTATTGCAGACTTATCTTCTCTTGTGAGCAGGTATCGATTGTTACGTCGTTGGTTTGTGAGAGTAACGACATCAATTTTTGAGAAAACGACGTAATTTTCTCACACAAACCAATGACGTAACAATCAATACCTGCTCACAAGAGATGATAACTCTGCATTACGCAAAGACGGAATACAGTTGATGTTAACGTTGTGATGGTTGAACAATTAATTAGCTTACATTTAATATTTTGAATTATTGTGTACTGATGCTTTCAAAATAAATGGAGTTTTTTTCAGTGTATTTGGACTCAATAATGTCTTAAATTATCTTTAACTATCACCGATTCATTACCCAAGAGCCTAATGACATTTTATTAATAAAAGTTGCATTGTATTTCAGTGTGACAAAATACCGTCTAGACAATCAAAGACCGCTATCTTATACAATTGTATACTGTAGTAATGAATAGTGAACTAGGTTGCAACTGTCACCTATGTAACACAGCTAATGCGTTTTACCGTATAATTGTACATAATAATGTGGATTGTTAGCCGAGTGCCAGTTACCCTCAAGTACATGCAAAAATTAAATATTATATTTCACGAAACCAACTGCAACAATTATGACGTATGGCCTAATAACTTTTATGTGCTTATTGTAATGTTATGAATATTTAGCCTCACCACCAAGTGACGCCTGTCCAACCAACCTGTATTGGTGGATACGGAAGAGAGGGTTTCTAATGTCATGTTAACAATTAAAACAACGCTACAGGTCAACAAAATACACATGCTGTTCCAGTATCTTAAGAGGCGACTGATGAGGGACATCCCTGCATACTTTTAAGATTTGCTTTAGCGACCAAAATAAATCTGCTGTATGAGAGATATTAATCTTTCTTTCTAATTATAACTTCCTTTTATTTCCTACAGCCTTTCTTGGCAACACCTCGCTGTTGGCTTTAATGCTGAACGTTCGCCCAAGTTATGAAGACAACAGGTTATGTCACATACCGAAGTCCTTCTATTTCATGCTAAACGTTCAGCATGAAGGGTTATGGCAACAACTGATTCACCCGTTGTCGGTGGAATGTGACCAGGAGGAATGTTAACATTCGTGCTGGGTACCTTCGGAATGGTATTCCAGTGAAATAGCACATTATATCTGCGCTACACACGGAGGCAATTGCACCAACATACCCTGCCTCCCGCATACACAACACACATGGAAGCACGTCTTTTAATGACCTCGGCTGTAAATAGGACGTTACACCCTATAAAACCAAACCAAATCAAACACTAAGTTAAAGGATGAGCGTAATACACATCGGTGATTACAATATAAAGGATAATAAGTACATTATGCCAAAGGTGAATGATCCTGTACCATGCAACTGTATCATCGTTCGCTGACACAATAGTTATGCTAGGAACCAATATGTGGGGATCCAAATTGGTCTGAACCTCTACTGATATAGAAGGACAGGTGTGTTTGTAGTTCACATCTCTGTATTATACTGGGTTTTGTTTAGACATGCTAAACTGTTGGACTTTATATTAACTGAGCTCAATGTTTGTCTAAATGATGCTGATATGAAACCCTTAGAATGGTATATGCACACCACTTTTTAATAAATACAACGGAACAAAAACGAATGCATCTTTTTTTTTTTATTATATATCTATTTCATAGATGATGAAATACAAGCAAAGCAATTCACATACATCTGTCCAATCATTCCGACCTGGTTCCAAAACATTTTCCTCAAATGATTTTGTGCTTTTGGAATGTTATCTATATTAGTGTTGTTCGATTCGACCATACCAGTAATCAGACTCTGTCTATTTCCAATACTGCGATACATGTAACACACATGGGGTTCACGTTTACTGCAAACAACGTTTAACCAGGTTATGTCCAAAAAAAAGAAGACAAATGCTATAAAATTTTGTATTTTCATATGACCAAACCTATTTCAGGGGACTGGACAGACATGACAAGGAATTACATACCAAAAACAATTAACATGCTGTAAATTGGTATTATGAAACCCAAACAACATCACACACACACTATCGACTACATTAATAACGCTTTGATAAAACTGTTTCTGGTTAAACATTAAACAAAAGATGATGGATAGGTAACAAGACATGAGCTTTTGGAGAATAGCCTAGCTCTTCTATTCAGCTTATATTAGAACAAAATAGTCGACTTCAAAAAAGGTAAAATATAAAGCCCATTGTACTTTACAGTTAATCATGCATGAAGATACTTGGAATGTCAGGATCTTTTACTGACTGCACATAAAATGTAAATCATGGAATCACAAATATGATAATGTTACACAACTTCTAGCAATTTAAAGGTTTCGCTAACTCTTTTAAGACAAAACTATTAAATTTGAAATAATTCACATGCCATGGAATTTAATGAAATATTTATCATCTGCATTAATGTTACATAATGATATTATATATGTTATATTGTGTTGTAAGCAACCGTGTAAAATAAACACACACTAATAATCAATTGAGAAAATACCTTCTAGAAAAATGCTCTTGATCTTTTAAAAATAATACGCACAACCATTTCCAATAGTGATCAAGGAGAAATGCATTACTACATAAGTAAAGGTCAATCTTACAGCAATCAACTGGCATTTTATTCATTCCTTATACAATTGAAAATTAGATAAATCTTAAACATGGATCACAACGCAATTCGACCTTGGAATTTCATAAGGAACTATTCCAACCTTTGAATTGGAAGAGTTCAAATGCGTCTTCAGGGGGTGTACGAGTAAATAGACATCAATATCTTGAGAGAAAAAAAAAAATCATTCTTAATGAATTGATAATTATAACAACCAGAGCACATTGTGGAATATTTACTAGAATTAAAGTCATTATCATAACATTGGATGGGGGAAAAGCCCACTGAATTAAACATAATAAATGGAAAAAATTATTGCACTCTTACTTTAAATCAAGTGTCAACAGAATAAAATCGAATTATTTAGAAGTAAAACATAAATCCATGAAAACTTTACCTCAAAGCTATCTAATTTTAAAAAATGTGGAAACCATATACTATGTAAATATATAAATATATATATGTAACTATAGCAGCATACATTAAGAAAGCATCAAACCACACGTATCTTGCTCTGTATGCATAGAGCACTTTTCATACTAGGATTTTCTTTTCTTAAACTCAATTAATAATTCAAGTAAGAAATAAATACTTCTGAAGTTCCATTTGAATACATATTACGAGTGTATCGGTTAACATTCCTTATACAAATATTTGTTTAATAACTGTTAGAAATTGACACGCAGGCATAATTTGTTTTGGGGCAGTGATATGAAACAAAAACACTTTTTGGGGGTTTGAATACGATATTGTTCTGTGTGACGTACACTGTGATATTGTTCTGTGTGACGTACACTGTGATGACCCCAGAACGAGATCTTGTTTACGCTTCATCAGTGCGACAAACACTGGTAAATGTATCACAAGTATTACGTCAGGTGACGCTGATGTTGGGTTAGGGTTAGGGTTAGGGATTTTTTTTTACAACAGGCATTGTCTTTCACTCTGACATCGTCTAATTCAAAACTCAAAAACTCAGCTCAAGTCCGATAAAATGAAAGGATTTTATCTTTCTGAAGCGACCCCACTGTTTGCGACAGGGTCATTTTCATAATTCTAAAAACGAAATAAAAACATGATATTTGACAGTTTCGAGTAGATACTAATTTATATTTAAAGAAAAGTATATGAATATAAGTATGCCAATTTTCGTGAAAAGAAAGTGTTCTACAACTCGAATTAAATACAAAATGAACTGTATATATTCTCCCTCTCTAACTACAAGCTTAAAGTACTAATGTATCATTATATAATTACTTTTATTCAATTATGATGAATAATACTAAAATGTATTTTGCAGTAATGTACATATAAAAGTTCACAAATATATATATATGTAGACAACCAGTGTTTGTTAAATTTACTTCTTTAATTTCAAGCAAATTATACAATATATTATTTTTCCACAACCGTTCATCACAGGTCACGACCAATACTCATTTCAGTTAAGCTGTTCATCATTAAATTTTACATTAAAATAATTATAACATATGGATGAAAACACATGCCATCCATTTTCTGCCTCATTCTTATTTCTACAACCCAGAAATACCAAGATTTAATGCTATTTACTATACAAGTCATCATTTGCTGTTCAGTATTCCGTCTTTGCGGATTGCAGAGTTATCCTCTCTTGTAAGAAGGTATTGATTGTTACGTCATTTGTATGTGAGAGTAACGTCATCAATTTTTGAGAAAACAACGTCATTTTCTCACACAAACCAATGACATAACAATCAATATCTGCTCACAAGAGAAGTTAACTCTGCAATACGCAAAGACATAATATGTTAATAAATACAGCAAATAAAATGCAGGTCAGGTAGTCTAACAGATACAAGAAAGAAGCATGACAATTACTGTATAGGGATACAAACCTACACCTAGGAAGAAACAAATCTCTAGCCCAATACCTGTTGTTATTCACATTTTTACCTGCATTTCCACAAAATTTCACTGGATCTTAATATAAATTATACAAAGTGGCAATACAGAACAATCAATGTGCTAATCAATTTCAGTGAGTGTTCCATTATTTTGCTCCTAGCTGGGACAATTATGATGGGTTAAATGTTTGCAAAATTATTTGTTTCCCCCTTTTTTTCTAGTCAATAGTCCTGGCCATCTCTTTAACAAAGGTAATGCATTTTGGACCAGTCTTTACATTTCCTTTTGTCTTGCCTCATGGCAAACATTAGAAAAAAAACAAAATTCAAATTATGAGAACCGTACAGTCATATTTAAAATATGGGAATCCTTGTCAGTATGGGAAGCCTAGCTTGCCCACGACTTATTTTGGTTTAGTTTTCATGCCCTGGGCCACCCCTTTCGCTAGCATTGGTCCACCTTTGTGCAGATAGAGGATAGGCCAGACCACGTAGTTGACACGGTCTCCTCCTTTGGTGTAGGATCTGAGCCGGTCGTGATCAAATTTCTCACCATGCGAGAACTCCCACTCGATATGGACGGGTGGGTCCTGCACTCGCATCATCCAGACATACGACACAGTGTCTTTGATGAACTGGTCACATGCCTTAATCGTATCAGCATCCATGTTGTGTAGCTTTTGCAGCCTTGACTTCATAACCTGTCAGACAAAATAACAAAAATGTGGTCAATAAACATTTTGAGTGCAAAATGTCCAACTTCAAATTAAAGAGTACATTCACATAGGAAATTGCAATGAAAATATTTTGATAAAATCTCCGAAAGTTATCAACCAATCAGTAAAATAAAGTATAGTTCTTTGATAGGAAAACAAGTGCTGAACATTCGTACAAGTTACAGTTTAACCAATCAGCAAAACATTGTTAACTACATGCATGCAGATTAAAATATACTGACACTATTTGTGAAGTATTGTACTCTACAACACTTACTTCAAACAGCAGCCACATACTTCTTAACTACCAAATCCATAAAGCATGGTTAAGACTCCCAAACAGCTTGTTAACAATGTTAACCTGACGTAATAATACCTCAAACAGCAAGCCAACATTGTTAAACATAACATTAACACAAGAGGTATTCTAGCATTAACTAGACGGAAGTTTAACCTTACACGTACAGCTGATTGATCACTGTCTGTTAAAACTTGTACTGACCAATAACTGTCTGTTAAAACTTGTACTGATGGATAAATCTGTAAAACTAGTACTGATCCGGTGGATAACTGTCTGTTAACATTTGTACTGATGGATCAATCTGTAAAACTTGTATTGATGGATAACTGTCTGTTAAAACTTGTACTGGTGGCTAACTGTCTGTTAAAACTTGTACTTATGGATAAATCTGTAAAACTTGTACTGGTGGAAAACTGTCTGTTTAAACTTGTACTGGTGGAAAACTAGTCCGTTAAAACTTGTACTGATGGATAACTGTCAGTTAAAACGTGTACTGATGTATAACTGTCTGTTAAAACTTGTACTGGTGGATAAATCTGTAAAACTAGTACTGATGGATAACTGTCTGTTAAAATTTGTACTGATGGATCAATCTGTAAAACTTATATTGATGGATAACGGTATGTTAAAACTTGTACTGGTGGATAACTGTCTGTTAAAATTGTACTGATGGATATATAACAGTCTGTTAAAATTTTACTGATGAATAACTGTCTGTTAAAACATGTACTGATGAATAACTGTCTGTTAAAACTTGTACTAATACATAACAGTCTGTTAAAACTTGTACTAATACATAACTGTCTGTTAAAACTTGTACTGATGGATAAATCTGTAAAACTTGTACTGATGGATAAATCTGTAAAACTAGTACTGATCCGGTGGATAACTGTCTGTTAAGATTTGTACTGATGGATCAATCTGTAAAACTTGTATTAATGGATAACTGTCTGTTAAAACTTGTACTGGTGGCTAACTGTCTGTTTAAACTTGTACTGATGGATAAATGTGTAAAACATGTACTGGTGGAAAACTGTTTAAACTTGTACAGGTGGAAAACTGTCCGTTAAAACTTGTACTGATGGATAATATAACTATCTGTTAAAACGTGTACTGATGTATAACTGTCTGTTAAAACTTGTACTGATGGATAAATCTGTAAAACTAGTACTGATGGATAATTGTCTGTTAAAATGTGTACTGATGGATCAATCTGTAACACTTGTATTGATGGATAACGGTATGTTAAAACTTGTACTGGTGGATAACTGTCCGTTAAAATTGTACTGAAGGATAACAGTCTGTTAAAACGTGTACTGATGGATAACAGTCTGTTAAAACTTGTACTGATGAATAACTGTCTGTTAAAACTTGTACTGATGAATAACTGTCTGTTAAAACGTGTACTGATTGATAACTGTCTGTTAAAACGTGTACTGATGGATAACTGTCTGTTAAATATTGTACTGATATAAAACGGTCTGTTAGAACTTGTACTGATGGATAACGGTCTGTTAGAATCTGTACTGATATATTATAACTGTCTGTTAAATCTTGTACTGATGTAAAATGGTCTGTTACAACTTGTACTGATGGATAACGGTCTGTTAGAATCTGTACTGATATATTATAACTGTCTGTTAAATCTTGTACTGACGTAAAATGGTCTGTTACAACTTGCACTGATGGATAACGGTCTGTTAGAATCTGTACTGATAGATTATAACTGTCTGTTAAATCTTGTACTGATGTATAACGGTCTGCTAGAACTTGTACTGATGGATAATTGTCTGTTAGAATCTGTACCGATGGATAACGGTCTGTTAGAACTTGTACTGATGGATAATTGTCTGTTAGAATCTGTACTGATGGATAATGGTCTGTAAGAACCCATACTGAAAACACTGTCCACTGTCAAACAGCTGGAATGAACACCTACCTCCAACATTGACCTGACATACATGTATATAACTTTCACCAACTCATACCTCCTCACCAAGCTGTTGGTGAGCTTACCTATCTGACAACAGCCTGAGATTTCCCCAATCCTCAGACAGCATTGTGGTTACATCCTGAAAGAGCTTTTTTATCTGAAACTCCATCAGATAAAAATCCTAACAGAACCTTAACATAATCAGTACTTGACTATAACAGCCTGCAGATAAAACCCCTTCACCTAAAACAGCGTTCAGCTTACAGCCCACTGGAACTCCTACCTTACAAAGAATTGCACTATCAACTTAACAGAATCTCGATATCATACTTATTGCACTAGCAACTTACATTATATGTAACATATTCCTGATATCAAACTCTAACAGTTTTCAGACTACTTACAGAGCTCAAAGTAGTGAGCTAAATGCTTGCCCTGAGGGAACTCAATTAAAAACATGCTATTCATCTGGCAAAAACTTTACTTCACATAGAGCAGGAAGATTTTTTGTCTTTGACAGACTATGCACCCCGACACAGCCTGTCCCACAAGTGCTATATGCTAACAGTCAAACACTGCAAAAGACCTTACCTCACACAGCAATATGTTAACACGCTGCTATTGGCAGAAACATAGTATTACCTCCAACAAGTTGTCCCCTAATATAATGACAAAACCCTTAGGTCAAACAACTGGTTGGCTAACAGCCTGATATTGACAAAACCCTAACCTCAAACAGCAATCAGCGTACAGCATGCTACTGGAAGAAACATGACCTCCAACAAATTATCTGTGAATATAATAGCCTGATAATGACAAAACCCTTACCTCAAACAGCAATCAGCTTACAGCGTGCTTCTAGCAGAAACTTTTACCTCCAACAAATTATCTGCTAATATAATAGCCTGATAATGTCAAAACCCTGAACAAACTGGTAAGCTAACAGCCTGATATTGACAAATCCCTTACCTCAAACAGCAGCGGGCTTACAGCTCCACAGCTTGTCTTGCGGTAGTCTTTTAGTGGCTTTGTGATTTCTGCTGGTAGCTTTGTTAACATCCCAGTGTTCTTAAATAAAAGTTATATGATGTAATCAGTAAGATAAAGCTAAATCTGACTGTCCATACATGTATTTAACCCTGCCTTTCAGGATTCTTACGATATAGATATGAAATATTTTGCAGCAAAAAAAAGCTTACAGAATAAACATACATAAAATATTTCAATATAAAATCTCTATAATGCTCATTTGTTTCACCTGATCACTTAAAATCAAAAGATAATTAATGTTTTATCAACAGTTTTATTTTTGGAACCCTGCAGCTTGAAGTAACTTCCTTCCTTCATTTGATTTTGGGCAGTAAATGACATTTAACATATGATACACTCTTGCATATAAATGTGTGGATAAATATTAGCTTGATATAAAATTCACAACTGCATCTCCCTGAAAAATGATCTTTTTAACTATTGCAGAATGCTATTCACCAGAAGTGGCCTGGCAGTATCCCGAAGGTCATCAATGTCTGGTACAGCTACAGGCAGTTCCAGCGAAGTTATAAAGTCTGTCTGAGCGTCACCAATCTCCTCAAATTTTGTAAATACATTCTAACAGAAAAGATGAAATATCATTAATGCTAAAAAGCACAACTAGAAATTCTAGAGGCAAACAAAAATGTACAACCTGCATGACTCTGCATATCCATATCCTAAAATTTGCTGCCAATATATTTTAGTTGGAGTAAGATATATATATGATATTAAAAGACACTAATTTAACATGGAGATGAAAGTGCACCTGTATCTGGTCCCTTACAAAAAGCTGTTTTATGACTTTTACACAGTCATGTATACATTAAAATTCATTTCACATACTGCAGCTGGTAGACTGGCTCCTTATAGCTTGTTGGACCAGTTTGTTAGGCTGTAAATCAGGTTTCAAATTTCTCTCATCCTTAACTGCACTATTGCATAGACAGGTTTATGTATGGTTGATTATATAATTAGCGGGCAAAATCCATCGTGATATAAGACAAAATGGTGTCTCTAAATAAAACAGCCAGATCAACGGACAGGAGGACAACATGATTCCAGTAAACCCTCCTGATTTATATATACATCAAGGTGCGTATGTACACAGGATAACACTATTGAGTGCTTAAATCATTAGATACGCTGATCCATTGGAAATATGAAATACTTCCATTTGTTTACGGTTCAATAGCTTGAGATTACAGCTATATCTAGCATGTTAAAAGCTATTGTAATGTATATCTAAGTACATTTAACAAGACATCCCAGAGGGATCTTGGCATTCACCATTATACCATCTTCATTATAGTTCTGTCATTTCAATATTTTCTTTTCTTTTCTCTATCTGTTTGATCGAGTGATGTTGACAGTAAATGCACCTTGAGGTAATTTATGATCAAAACTTAACTAATAAGGATCAAGGGAAACCTACAACTACTTCCTAAGAAATAGCACCAACAAACCTTTAATGTCAAAATCCAAGATGGCCGCCAGTTGGCCATCTTGTTTATCCGATCAGTCTAAAAAGTGAACATGCATATTAAAGGACCATGGGGAACCTACTAACCAATCTGAGAAAGATCCCTCCAGTATTTCCTTAGACATAGCAATAACGATCCTTCGCCGTTAAAATCGAAGATGGCCACCTGTTGACTATTTGTTTACCTGTTCAGTCTCAAAAGCAAATATATGATCGCCAACAGACCAATTGGAACTTACACATCACATTTAAGAAAGATCCCTCCTGTGGGACCTGAGAAAAAAGTTAACAAACCTTCAATGCCAATATCCAAGATAGTTGCCTGTTGGCCATTTTGTTTATTCAATCAGTCTCAAAAGTAAACAGGAACAACTAGCTATAGTGACCAAGAGGAACCTTCAAATCAAATTTGAGAATGATTCCTCCTGTGGTTCCTGAGAAAAAAAGTTAACAAACCTTCAATGCCAATATTCAAAATAGTTTCCTGTTGGCCATTTTGTTTATTCAATCAGTCTCAAAAGTAAACAGGAACAACTAGCTATAGTGACCAAGGGGAACCTTCAAATCAAACTTGAGAAAGATCCTTTCAGTACTTTCTGAGAAATAGTGATAATTGAACAAGAATTGTTTAATGACGGACTATACGGACAAAGGGTGAATTGATTAGCCGACCATCAGATGATGGTGGGCTAATACAAAATTATCTATAAAGTACACTTACCTTTACGATATCAAGAAGAAGTTTAATGGCCTCTACCTCCTCTATTTTGCAGTCATTCTCAAGATTCTCCATGGCATTGGTCCACTCATTGTCATAAAGCTCTGATACCTTCTCTGCCAGTTTCATCGGGCGGTTTGGGTCGCTAAGGTCAGTGATAGCCGGGTTATTGTCACGAAGCTTGTTACCAGCGACAGCACTGAGTCTGTGTACGAATATATAATTCATCTAATTAAAACCCTGACATCATCAGTTCAACACAATAACACACCCACAGGTACGATGCACCTATACATTTTGGTAATAGATATATCGAATTACATTGCATCAGATAGCTATTGGTAAGGGGCCAACCTGTTGAAGTTTGATTGTCTAAACTACCGTTTAAATAGAAATACAGGGGCGTCAAACCCTTTAATTTATAAAATACAAAATTTAGACGGGAAAGGAATAATATTGAATTAAACAGTCTGTAAAGTGTGGTATATTATGAACCATGCCACTACTCAAAGTGGACACCTATAAGACCGTCAAGGTTACAGCAAATCTCAGGGTATATATTATAATATTCTCCCCGTGTGTTTCTTTAAAAATTGAAAATGGATTATATCACTCGTAATGCTGTAGTGTGATGGAGGATGGTGTACTTCAGGTAGTTGCCCTAGACAGGGATATAGGGGTTTAATTAATCTATATACGTTCTGAGATAGGCAAAAAAAAAAAAGGGTGTACATATATATCTGCATTCTCCAATGAGATATACAGGAGTACTTCTCTATTTCATTTCACAAAGATTTTATTGAATATTGCATCGGATACAAATTCAATGTTTTCACTATTCTTCCAGGAGAAGGATTCTGCATAGAATAAAACAGTATAGAGTGTTTTCCATACATTTCTTTTTTTTTTGGAAGAGGGTGGCAGGAGGGTAAACTGATGAGATTTAGTATGGAACACTTAAATATGACCTTAAGTTATTAATGCATCCTCTGCCGAAGGGCCATGTGAGCTTATGCTGTATGTACTGCGGCGTCCATCGTCCGTCTGTCAACTTTTTCTTTTGAACGACTTCTTCTGAAGGACTGGAGGACCTAGGGTCATGATTTTTGGCCAGTAGGTATACATGTACCTGGGATTGAATGCTATAAACTTTTCTCATTAAAATTGCCTTGACCTAGTTTCAAGGTCACAGGGTTCAAATACATATGTATGTATGTTACAAACTTCAAACAACAATATCCTAAGAACCATTTGGACTAGAGTCATAATACCTTGGTATGTTATATATGCAGACCAGCTGTGTGAATTGTTTTCTTTATTACAGTTATGAGGTCAAAGGTCAACTTAAAGTGTTAGCCGGAGTCAAAGGTCAACGTGGGTTAAAAGCTTTAAAATTCAAATTTCAAATTTCAAAGAACAATTTCTTAAGAACCATTTAAGAGATGTTAAAATGTCCTGTGTGTACGTTCTAGTTACAAAATTTGGTCTGAAGTTACCTTTGTCAGTTTCATGTAACGAAAGAAACATGTGAGCGATGCAAGCCCCTCTGGGCCTCTTGTTTAATGTATTTATGTTTCTTAACTTTGCCACTTCAGGGAAAGGATTTTGAATAAAATACAACAGAGGTTTTCTCATACATTAGGCGGTCAGTCATTTGACGGAGACTTAGTAAATTTAAAGGAGTTTAGACATTACCTTATCAATGCCTCGTCCTTGGCCTGTCTTTCAGAGGAAAGGTTTCTCTGTAGCCTGTCAATGGTGTCACGAAGATTTTCCTCTTTTGACTGACTATGCTGGAGACTGCAAATTAAAAAGGTAGACCAGTACATTTTATTGAGTGTGATACAATATATATCACTAAACAAGTAATTTTCGAATCGGACAACAAATAACAGAACATATGAAGGAATTAAACTTACTTGTGGAGAAGAAGTATGTTACAAGAAAGCAAGATAAACACGAAAATAGTTAAAGCATGGAATTATGTCTTGCTGTTCCTCTAACTAAAAGCAATTTATTTAATTTTCCATAAACTTGTTTTATTTCCAAATAAATGCTATTTGCATTAAAAATGTAGAACGTTATATCCATATCCCTTTATGGTCGTACACTTTGTATCAGGGGGATACTGGTGTGTTGTTTCATTGTGTTACATGTAATTCCTATAATAGAAGGATAATTGTGATTCTTTAGATAAGACACACAAAAATTAATGGTATATATTATGATCTGTGTCCCTGTAGGAGTGGTATTAAGCTGCATTACAAGAAAGCAAAATTTGCATGTATTTTTTTCTCACAAATAAACATGAAAATATCATTACATGGAATTATATCATGCTTTGTATATATATATATTTGTGTTTCCCTAATTGGGGAGATACGACCATGGTGCATAACTGTCAACCCTTCCTCATTAGGAGGGCAGACTCCTTCATTTTGACCAAAATCTACCAATCACCCTTAAAACTCCCTCATTTGAGTCCACGCAGACTCACACAAACTCAAAATCTACATCCTGTGGTCAATTGGCCTCCTTATTACTGCAGGGTGTGTGTAATGATTATAACAGGTGTGTCTGAATGAAATGAATGCTTTTTGGAGTTATTTTGATTCACCAAAATGGAAAGATAAATTGAGCAAAGCAGTTTCACACACTTTCTCCCTTATTGGAGATCAATATGCATTTAGGGAGATCTCCCTCATTTGAGATTTCGAGGTCGACACCTATGATGGTGTATTGTACTGGTCCTAATGTGAGAGAAGGGACTAAAGAGGGATATTCAGTGTGATCATTATAAATGTTACTTAATTTCTACAGGGAAAGTACAAGTTAATTTCTTTCCTGAGGAATACTTATAGTGTACTTTATCAAGCTGCATTTCTGCAAAGAGAAGTACAACCCTCAGTCAATCCATATCTATGTGATAGCAGAGTACAGTAGAAATGGCCTGATCCTAAAAATAAAGGGCATGTCTCGGATAAACATGGATAGTGGATTCAACCTGCACAACCCATATACGGCCACCTACATATATATATATATTTATAAACTACATTTTGATTATATTTTATTTAGAAGACTGAACTGTTTTTCAAAAACTGTTTTTCCCATATTTGGGACTTGTAAAAACCATGGTTACCACATGAAAAAACACCAAAAAATGCAAAAGAACATGATTTTTTCATCCAAAATTTGACCCCTGCAAGTAGTATTTTTTTTCTTAAAACCTGTCTGAAATTAAATATTGCCCATCTGTAACAGAAATACTTTCACAATATTTACACATGTGCTGAGTACAAAAATAGACATGAAAAGCTAGCTTTTGTCTTGTATAAGACATAGATTAGTTAATCATAATGCCCAAAACTGTCGTCTTAAATTATTTTAATTTTTTTGTTTTTTGAAAAATTATGAACCTCACATATAGTCCACTTCATCATGTATACGCCAATTTTAGCGGGTTTTTTTATTTCTTTATTTTGATACATGTAATACTACAGGGGTTAATTATTCAATGTGTAAAAAAAAAAACATGACCGCTGTACGCTACTGTACACTGCTAGCTGTGTTCCTTTTTAAACTCAGCTACTCAAAGAAAAGAATTTAGTATTAAACACAACAAAGGTTTTTGCATACATTAACTCCCTTACCCCTGAAATGTCATAATGAACTATTCCAAACTTTGAATTGGAAGAGCTTAAATGTGTCTTCAGGGGTGAGTGAGTTAATGGGGTCAGTAATTTGATCGAGTGTTAGTACAAGAGTTTAAATTTCACCTCATCAATGCCTCTGCCTTGGCTTGTCCTTCTAATTTCAGATTGTTCTGTAGCCTGTCAATGGTGTCATTTAGATTTTCTTCTTTTGACTTACTTTGATTCAGACTGTAAATTACAAAGGAGAGACTGGTATGTTTTTGAGCATTAATAATTATTTATATTTATCATTTAATGTGATGAAGAATTTCAATCAAAATTGTTTGTTCAATTGTAAGTTAATTATATAAAGTGTGATCACACTATGACAATTGGAGGACCAGAGATCTGAACAGAAATGTGTCATCTTTACATAAAACATTTTTCTAAGTAATTTTGATCTTTTCTTTTCTCTTGAGTGCTGGCTTGAGTCATGTCCACAGTAAATCAAAGTATCTCGTGGTAACTTTGATAAAAACTTTGTACTGCTGTGTTTGATACTGTCCTTTTCAAGAATTCATTGAAATATGCATACTGTTGTTCTAAATGACAATCAATAATTCTTGTAAATTCACATGAAAGTATAGATTCCTACAAAAAGATTTCTATCTTTTGACTTCTATTGGTTTTTAACATTTTAACTATCTTCAAAAATTACTGAAAAAACAATGATGAGTAACAATTTGTCATTGAGGAAGAAGTTCAAATCACTTTAACCTATATACTTGCAATTTGGAGGAAGTGTTATCAAGATTATTTTAGGTTTGATAATTTATGCATGATTTTAATGCTTTGCTACCACAAAACAATACAGAATACACCCTCACACGTTGAATGAGCAGTTGTTTATATCATTAAAATGCATGAAACATTTTTGAGTAATTGATGTTAAAGGAGAAATGATTTGAGATCTTATAAACCTGGTTGATCAATGAGTACAATAAAACATCTTGGAGTGCATGTAGTATATTCCGTTAATGAAACCAAGAGGAATGAGTCTGTTATAGTTATGGTCAGATAATTGTAACTACACTCACTCCACTGATTCAAGGGGCATAACTCCCTATACATTACAGTAAACAAGAATTCCACGGAAGTGGATGTGTCGCCTGCGCAGGAAGCTGGGAGATTACGAAGAAAAGATACACTTTTCATTTCAAGAAACAATGTTAAAAGTAAGCAATAATCATAGATTATGTTTTTGGATGGCATCATTTTGTTATATAATCTGTTGTTCTGGGAAGAATACTCTGAGTTTTAAGGAACTTGCTATGGATACTCATTGTCTCAATCCAAGTTTAATTTGTGTGATTTGTTGGATGGTTTCCCATAAATAAATGAATAAACTTGTGGATANAGGAAGCACTGCATGAAGTTTGAGTTTGATCGGCCAAAGGAAACTCAAGTTATCGCACGAAAACAGATTTTCTATTTATAGTAACAGTGACCTTGACCTTTGATCTTCGGACCTGAAAAGCAATCCCAAGCAAGCATTTTTGGTAAGGAAGCACTGCATGAAGTTTGAGTTTGATCGGCCAAAGGAAACTCAAGTTATCGCACGAAAACAGATTTTCTATTTATAGTAACAGTGACCTTGACCTTTGATCTTCGGACCTGAAAAGCAATCCCAAGCAAGCATTTTTGGTAAGGAAGCACTGCATGAAGTTTGAGTTTGATCGGCCCAAGGAAAGTCAAGTTATCGCACGAAAACAGATTTTCTATTTATAGTAACAGTGACCTTGACCTTTGAACCTGAAAAGCAATCCCAAGTAAGCACTTTTGGTAAGGAAGCAGTGCATGAAGTTTGAGTTTGATCGGCCCAAGGAAACTCAAGTTATCGCACGAAAACCTCTGTTCGGACGACGCCGACATAGCAATACCTATGTGTCACCAGCTTTTCGCAGGCGACACAAAAAGTGGTGGTTATCCAGCTTGTCATAGCTGCCATGGTAACTCATCTTCCCATGAAGTTTGAAGTTAATTCATTGAAAATTTCTCGAGACATCAAGCAGACACTGTTTCACCAATTGATTGAAGGGTCATAACTCGGAAAACAACAGTCGGATAATGGTGGTTATCGACCTTGTCCGCACATTCATTGTTTCTAATTGTCCTGTGAAGATTAAAATGAATCCATTTAAAATTACTCGAGATATCAAGCAGATTGACACCATCTGTGCCCGCCTTGTCACCCGCCGGCCCACTCACATCATTACATGATACGGCTTGTCTTTCGACGAGTGTATACAAAAGAAACTACAATAAAAGTATTATTTACAGGGTATGTAATGTAATACTGTATAAGGAACTCAAATCAAAAGAGATCTCCTTTCCTTTAACAATTGTATTAGGCCATCCCAAGGTAAGACCTTTTCAAGATCTTGTATTATGCTTCATTGTGAGAATATAAAAATAAATAG
Organism: Mizuhopecten yessoensis; assembly: GCF_002113885.1. Classification (NCBI taxonomy): domain Eukaryota; kingdom Metazoa; phylum Mollusca; class Bivalvia; order Pectinida; family Pectinidae; genus Mizuhopecten; species Mizuhopecten yessoensis. Next base: position 157,690 of record NW_018408860.1, on the reverse strand, counting down.
TCCTTTTTATACAACCTAAAAAATAGGTTAAGTAAAAATAGCCCAGCAAATTTGTTCACAACAAATAAAATGTTATTTCTCATACCTATAAATGAATTAACTTAGTGCCACTATCTTAAAAGTATTTTTAAACTATGTTATAATTATCTAAAGATAAAAATTTAACAAAGATACAAATATATCATTATTTTATGCATGAAAATTTTGAGAAAAATATAAGCCTTCTTAGACTTCTAGATCATGTTGGATGGTATATATGTACTACTTAGTATGCTAAGGTTTAAAGGTTTAAACTCAAATCCCATTTTACAATTTTTACAAAACTGTACTGATCATCAGTTACGTATCGTATAGACATAACCCCATCCTCGATACTCCAGGGGTTACGCTCAATTTCGCTCTCTACACCCCTGGAATATGTCATAGTAAAATTGAAGGCACAAAGATAGCTGTTTGATTGGTCTCCGGTAAAGAAAAACTGACCAATCGCTAGGCTGATAACTGTCCTTTGAAGATAACAATAAGGAGCGGCACCCGACTTAAAAGCCTGACAATATTTACCATTACGTGACGTGACTGCGAGATTCTTTTGATTTATATCAAAGGATCAAACTTGTCATCTTGTCTCATCAACAAGGTGGCCCACACTGAGATTTCAATTTTGCTTTGACATATTCCAGGAATGCAGAGAGCGTAAGTGAGCTTAACCCCTGGAGTATTGAGAATGACATAACCCTAGCCTATTGGTGTGTCAAATGAATCGTAAAAATAATTTATCAAGAATCATCACATGCAGTCACAAAAATGTCCTGATGTACATGCAGTAAGAATGTCCTTGTTGCGGTTATACCCGACATTGCAGGGCCAATATACAGTTTGGTATCAATGTACATGCATTTGCATGGCATTGTACTCATAATTGATCCTTTTATTTCAAATTGTTGCAAACGTATTAAATGCAATATTCACCTTTGTTGCAGTTCACTCCTTGACTGCCTCTCATTGTTGAGCGAAACATTCAAATCGCTGCACTGTCTTTTCAACTGGTCAATAGTTTGATGATAACTTTGAAAAATAAAAGTTAATGATTTTACAAAGGTTGTAATTTCTACCTCTGTGAAACACTTGTGTTGAGGAGGTTTCAAAGCACAGAAAGTCCACTTGTTCAGGATATTAAAACTTTGGCATACATGTGAAAAACAAATTAATCCAAAGATAAGTTTTTCCTGGACAAATTGGTTAATCTGCATATAAGTGAACAAAAGTTAAATATAATGATTCTTTGATTCCTTTGCCTCACTAAATCTTGTTTTTTTTTCAACTGGGCCCTAGAAACATATCTATAATCACTGGGAAATAAATACTAGATAATCATATTTCCTCACAACAAGGACAGCTACTCTATATCATTTATTAGCCATATTGTACACATTACCAAGCTTCTTAATGTCACTTGTCACAAAACAAGGGCAGTAACTCTTTCTATTCTCTAGCCACAATGCACACATTATACCTTGCTACTTAGCATCACTCATTACAACAAGTGCAGTACATATACCTCTATAATAATTCCCTAGCTATACATTGCGCACATAACCTCGCTACTTAGCAACACTCATTGCAACAAGGGCAGTAACTCTATAGTAATTCCCAAGCTACATTAAAACCATTACCGTGCTACTCTAGCATCACTCAACACAACAAGGGCAGTAACTCTATATTTATTCTCTAGCCATACATTACACACATTACCTTGCTACTGTAGCATCACTCGTCACAACAAGGGCAGTAACTCTATATGTTTTCCCTAGCTACATTGCATACATTACCTTGCTACTGTAGCATCACTCGTCACAACAAGGGTAGTAACTCTATATGTATTCCCTACTATATGTATTCCCTAGCTACATTGCACAAATTCCCTTGCTACTGTAGCACCACTCGTCACAACAAGGACAGTAACGCTGTATGTATTCCCTAGCTACATTGCACACATAACGTTGCTACTGTAGCATCACTGGTCACAACAAGGACAGTAACTCTATATGTATTCCTTGCTACTGTAGCATCACTCATCACAACAACGACATTAACTTTATATGTATTCCCTAGCTATATTGCACTCATAACCTTGCTACTGTAGCATCGCTCGTCACAACAAGGGCAGTAACACTATATGTATTCTCTAGCTACATTGCACACATAACGTTGCTACTGTAGCATCACTGGTCACAACAAGGACAGTAACGCTATATGTATTCCCTAGCTATATTGCACACATAGCCTTGCTACTGTAGCATCACTGGTCACAACAAGGACAGTAACGCTATATGTATTCCCTAGCTATATTGCACTCATAACCTTGCTACTGTAGCATCGCTCGTCACAACAAGGGCAGTTACTCTATATGTATTCCCTAGCTATATTGCACACATACCCTTGCTACTGTAGCATCAAACGTCACAACAAGGACAGTAACGCTATATGTATTCCCTAGCTGCATTACACACATTACCTTGCTACGGTAGCATCACTCGTCACAAAAAGGGTAGTAACTCTATATGCATTCCCTAGCTACATTGCATACATTACCTTGCTACTGTAGCATGACTCATCACAACAAGGGCAGTAACACTATATGTATCACTCGTCACAACAAGGGTAGTAGCTCTATATTTATTCCCTAGCTACATTACACACATAACAAGGGCAGTAACTCTATATTTACTCCCTAGCCATACATTCCACACATTACCTTGCTACTGTCGCATCACTCATCACAACAACGACATTAACTTTATATGTATTCCCTAGCTATATTGCACACATAGCCTTGCTACTGTAGCATCACGCGTCACAACAAGGACAGTAACTCTAGATGTATTCCCTAGCTACATTGCACACATAACCTTGCTACTGTAGCATCACACGTCACAACAAGGACAGTAACTCTATATGTATTCCCTAGCTATATTGCACACATAACCTTGCTACTGTAGCATCACTCGTCAAAACAAGGACAGTAACTCTATATGTATTCCCTAGCTAAATTACGAACATTACCTTGCTACTGAAGCATCACTCGTCAAAACAAGGACAGTAGCTCTATATGTATTCCCTCGCCACACATTACACACATTACCGTGCTACTGTGGCATCACTCATTAGAACAACGGCAACAACTCTATATGTATTCCCGAGTAAAAAGACACACCTTACCTTGCTACTGTAGGATCACTCGTCACAAAACGAGGGCAGAAACTCTATATTTATACCCTAGCCATACATTACCCATATTACCTTGCTACTGTATCATCACTCGTCACAACAGGGGCAGTAACTCTATATTTATTCTCTTGCCATACATAACACACATTACCTTGTTACAGTAGCATCATTCTTCACACCAAGGGCAGTAACTTTTTATATATTCGCTAGCCATACATTATACACATTACCTTGCTACCGTAGCACCACTCGTCACAAAACAAGGGCAAAAACTCTATATTTATCCCCTAGCCATACATTACCCATATTACCTTGCTACTGTAGCCTCACACGTCACAACAAGGACAGTGTCGCTATAAGTATTCCCTAGTTACAATACGCACATTACCTTGCTACTATAGCATCACTCGTCACAGCAAGGGCAGTAACTCTATACGTATTCCCTAGCTACATAACACACATTACCTTGTTACTGGAGCATCACTCGTCACAAGAAGGGCAGTAACTCTATACGTATTCCCTAGCTACATAACACACATTACCTTGTTACTGGAGCATCACTCGTCACAAACCAAGGGCAGAATCTCTATAATTATTCCCTAGCCATGCATTACACACATTACCTTGCTTCTGTAGCATCACTCATCCCAACAAGGGCAGAAACTCTTTAATGATTCCCTAGCCATACATCACACACATTACCTTGTTACTGTGGCATCACTCGTCACAACGAGGGCAGTAACTCTATAATTATTCCTTAGCCATACATTACACATATTACCTTGCTACTGTACCATCACTCCCAACAACAATGACAGTAACTCTTTATGTATTCCCTAGCTATATTGCACACATACCCTTGCTACTGTAGCATAACTCGTCACAACAAGGGCAGGAACTCTATATGTATTCCCTACAGCTACATGACACACATTACCTTGTTACTGTAGCATCAATCGTCAAAACAAGGACAGTAGCTCTATATGTATTCCCTACAGCTACATGACACACATTACCTTGTTACTTTAGCATCACTCTTCGCAACAAGGGCAGTAACTTTATATGTATTCCCTAGCTGCATTGCACACATAACCTTGCTCCTGTAGCACCACTCGTCACAACAAGGACAGTAACTCTATATGTGTTCCCTAGCTACATTGCACAAATTACCTTGCTACTTTAGCATCACTCATCACAACAACGCCATTAACTTTATATGTATTCCCTAGCCAGACATTACACACAGTACCTTGCTACTGTGGCATCACTCATCACAACAACGACATTAACTTTATATGTATTCCCTAGCTGCATTACACACATTACCTAGCTACTGTAGCATCACTCATAACACCAAGGGCAGTAACTTTTTATATATTCGCTAGCCATACATTACACGGGCAGTAACTCTATATCTATTCCCTAGCTACATTTCACACATTACATTGCTACTGTAGCATCACACATCACAACAAGGACAGTAACTCTATATGCATTCCCTAGCTACATTGCACAAATTACCTTGCTACTTTAGCATCACTCATCACAACAAGGGCAGCAACTCTATAATTATTCCTTAGCCATACATTACACAAATTACCTTGCTACTTTAGCATCACTCATCACAACAAGGACAGTAACTCTTTATGTATTCCCTAGCTATATTGAACACATAACCTTGCTACGGTAGCATCACTCGTCAAAACAAGGACGGTAACTCTATATGTATTCTCTAGCTACATTGCACACATTACCTTGCTTATGTATTCCCTAGCTAAATTACGAACATTACCTTGCTACTGAAGCATCACTCGTCACAAACCAAGGGCAGAATCTCTATAATTATTCCCTAGACATACATTACACACATTAACTTGCTACTGTAGCATCCCTCGTCACAAAACAAGGGCAGGAACTCTATATTTATTCCCTTGCTACATTGCACACATTACCTTGCTTCTGTAGCATCACTCATCCCAACAAGGGCAGAAACTCTCTAATTATTCCCTAGCTACATTTCACACATTACATTGCTACTGTAGCATCACACATCACAACAAGGACAGAAACTCTATAATTATGGCCGAGCTACATTACACACATTTAATTACCTTGCTACTGAAGCATCACTCGTCAAAACAAGGACAGTAACTCTATATGTGTTCCCTAGCTACATTGCACAAATTACCTTGCTACTGTAGCATCACTCATCACAACAAGGGCAGAAACTCTATAATTATTCCCTAGCCATACATTACACACATTACCTTGCTACTGTAGCATCACTCGTCACAAAACAAGGGCAGAAACTCTATAATTATTCCCTAGCTACATTACACACATAACCTTGCTACTGTAGCATCATTCGTCACAACAAGGGCAGTAACTCTATATGTATTCCCTAGTTACAATACACACATTACCTTGCTACTGTAGCATCACTCATTACAACAAGGGCAGTAACTCTATAATTATTCCCTAGCTACATTGCACACATAACCTTGCTACTGTAGCATCACTCGTCACAACAAGGGCAGTAACTCTATATGTATTCCCTAGTTACAATACACACATTCCCTTGCTACTGTAGCATCACTCGTCACAACAATGACAGTAGCTCTTTATGTATTCCCTAGCTACATTGCACACATTACCTTGCTACTGAAGCATCACTTAATTGTCAAACAAGGGCAGTAACCCTATATGTTTTCCCTAGCTACATTACACACATTTAATTACCTTGCTACTGAAGCATCACTCGTCACAACAAGGGCAGTAACTCTATATGTATTCCCTACAGCTACATGACACACATTACCTTGCTACTGAAGCATCACTCGTCACAACAAGGGCAGTAACTCTATATGTATTCCCTAGCCATACATTACCCACATTACCTTGCTACTGAAGCATCACTTGACTCCATCTGCTGTTTGTTTCTAGCTGCTTCATCCCTTGCAGCATTCAATGCCTTTACAGCACTCGCTCGACCCTCAGACAATCTGAATAATTTTAATTTGAAATATTTCAAACTGAAATGTCAACTTATAGAATTGATATTTATACAGTAGAAACTCTTGCCATATGTAACTACATTTATTATTTTTCATATTATTCCCGACAAGTGATTGGGCAGAAGTGCATCATATATGTCTACTGATAAAAACCGATATTGTCTTGGAGCGCATGATTTTTGTTGAAGGACTGGGTGTTTCTAAAAATAGAATTATGACGTACTGTACGTCTCCAACAATGCACCGTCCCACTTTTTTGTTGTGTTTTTTTCGAGATTGCTTACATTACTGTTTTGTAAATTAATCAAAACAATTGTAGCCTTTAACTTCGGTCAATACGGTACCTGAATTTATCGACCTGAGAAAAGATATATTGACCTCGGACTGTGTCCTCGGTCAATACATATTTTCTCGGGTCGATAAATCCAGGTATCGACCTCAGCAAAAGGCTATAATTGGATAGTATTTATAGACTGTACAAAACATTAGAATGCATGAAGGTATTTATTGTTTAAATAGACAGTACTGTGACTGTAAATATATTGTAAGTGAAACATTTATATATATTTATTTGTAGAAACAATACAATTTCGGTTTGCCTTTGGCAATGGCATCTTTCTGCCAAATCTTATCAATTTAGTTTTAAAAGCACTTTTTGAGAAAAAGTAAAAGAAAAATGTGAATTAAGGTAATTATGGATGTTATGTGAACAATGCCAAGCAAGAACAGACAAAATAAAAAGCTTTTTAACAGTTATGAAACTTTGTCTCCGATGATGCATTGATTGTTTGATTTGCAACATCAAGTGACATTAACATGTTACATAAGTTAAGTTTATTTCTTCAGCAGCCATAATAAACTAAATTTATAGCTACAACATCAAATGTCAAATGTTATGCAAGTTTGGTTTTATTAATTCAGTAGCCTTAACTTAAAGCGGTCACATGCACTCACGACTTATTTTCTTCTTGAAGTTTTTCTACTTTCTTCTTAAGCTCCTCGATCTCCTTCTCAACAGCCTCATTATTACTTCTACTTTCCTTCCTGCCTCTCTGAGAGTTTCTGCTGTCATGACGAGGAATAGGCTCACGGGATGGATCCCTTCGGTCAAGACTCCCCGAATCTTTCCTTGCACGCTTATGGTCATCGAATGGTTCTGATTCCTTGTCAATTTCACGTTCAGCTGGACGTTTAGGCATATTTTCAGGTTTCTTTTGTCTATCTCTTCTTCTACCAGAGGTTTGCTACAACACAGCAATTCAATATATGTATGTTCTTAATCATCTGTCTAAACTAGCATCGTAATTACATCATACTTATCTACATATATATTTTGCAAATAAAATGTATTATAATGCCTGTAGTATTATAGTGCCATTGAGCGAAATGTCTCTCTTTGATTTTTGATAGCTGACTGGCACACTGTATATATGGCTTATAGTGAGTTGTTTTTAGGGGTTTAGAATCATAACACCGGTTATTTTATTAATTAACACGCTTTGCTTGACAAAGAAAACAGACGTTTTTAAAAGCTCGCAAAATAAGTTTTCAATTCTTATTTGTGTTCAAAATAATTAAACTTAGCCTTTAGTTTATCATTTATACCAAACTGATGGATATTATTCTGAATTCTACATAACATTTTTTTTTTATGTCATATCAGTTGGCAGACAAAAGTATTTTCCCCAGGAGTTAGGACCCACCAGAAGAACTGTTTCAGGAGTCTGCACATATATACAGTGATGTTATGCTTTTTTACCAGAATCTAGCTACTGTTATGTCTTGCCTGTTTTTAGCTTCTATTATTTCTAGCCTGTTTTAGCTTCTATCATTTCTAGCCTGTTTTAGCTTCTATTATTTCTAGCCTGTTTTAGCTACTATTATTTCTGGACTTTTTTAGCTACTATTATTTCTGGACTTTTTTTAGCTAATATTTGTTCTGTCTTGTTTTAGCTACTATTTTACTGGCCTGTTTTAGCCACTACTTTTATTCTGGCAAAGACATAATAAGAATGCCACATGACATTTATAGATCATTTAGCTAATTCCTAGTTAGTAGTCATCGGTGTGTTTATAACTTTAGAACTGATCTCAGAAATAGCTACCTTGATAAATTTGAACATGATATAATTATGGACTGATTGTGTAAAATAAACTGTATATCTGCCAATTGATTTTAATTTAAACTTACAGCACATTGATGATACCACTGTCATTGTCTTACCGGCTCTCCCAGACGATCCTTCAGTTTCTTAATTTCCAATTGAGCTTCTTCTAGAAAATAATCTGCATCTTCTTTCTCTCGAGCTAATTTGTAATTACGATCCTTCAAGTCTTCCACCTCTTTACTATTTGGCCAGGATAAGTCTAGTTGCTGAAAATATAATTCATTCCAATCAATTAATCTTTAACATCCCTAGCTAAGTAACTTTAGTAGACTCTACCATGCATTGATCTGGATGTGTCCATTATGGTTTGCAGTGGTGAAAGGGTTAATCATATATGTACCATATTGCATTAATGCATTAGGTACATTGTATCCTTTTTTACAATTTCTTTGTAATTATGTGGCACATTGTTTGTTAACAACATTTGGTTCTTCCAATAAACTGTAGGAGTAATCACGGAAGAAAATTGCAGTTTGTCCTCTGTTCATGAATTGAATATTCATATGATGTTGGAATTAATGAATGATAATGAACGTTGATGATCTGATGAATGCGAGTATTTGCACTATACATTTATAAGTATTCAAGAAATATTTAATTAAAGAGATTGATGTTCATGAATTCATTAATTAATTACACAAAATGTAACTATTCATGAATAATTGATGAACATTTATGAATTGTTCACAATATTTTACACTCAGAATATAAACATATCATGGGTAAATGAATATTTTACAAATATTTAATAAGTAATGTTGTAAAAATACATTTCACAGACATTTTTCCAAATACAAAGTGTTAAAAGATTAATTTATGATATTTACCTGTCTATATTCATCCACATAACCAATTAATGTGTTGGCCTTGGTTAGATATGTATTGTTCACTTGCTCAAAATGCTTGTCTTTTTCCCACTTCCTATGTATAGCCTTACAGTCTTTGGTGGTCTTTTTAATGTTGTCAAGACTTTCATGGACATCATCAGCTTTAATTTCTCTACAATCAAACAAATCAAATAATAGAAATTTTGTTTGGCCTGTCAAAGTACTGCATATCTACCACATAAATGAAATGTAGCATATATAGGTTTCCATTTTTTCATGTACATGTATATATAGGGTAAATAAACTTGTTGATCACAACAACATGTAATAATTATATATATAAGTTCAGTTTATTTACTGTTGTCTACAGGATCTATAAAGATCCTCTAAAGATCCTCTAAAGTGACCGGACTTAAATCAGAACAGAATTAACAGTAAACACTGAAATATATAACAATAGATGAATGTGATGTGACTTAATTGGATCATTAATGTATCTCAGATCTATAATTAATGTCATGCATGTGTATGCTATGATATGACTTAAATATATATCCTCTATATATGTATTAATAAGTATAGTAACTGCATTCTCATCACTGCTGAATTTAGAGTACGTAGCAACCATTTTCAATGCAAGCTGTAATTATGAGCTCAGTTGTGTTACATATCCATTATAATCCTTGCCTTCCTTCAACAAGTTACATTTTCTTCTATGAATTTACCTACAGGAGCTAGCTAGAACTGCTTCAGAATTTCTATTGGTATTGAATTACAAATGTTATTAAGTTGGGGGCTAAATATGGTAACATGCAGTTTGCGCTAGGGAAGAAAAAACGCAATACATATGGAAATCAGACTTTGAATCTAGGAATAACTATATGCAGACACTCCATTGCACATGTGATGTGGATCAATACCTTTTCCTCCTTTACAAATCAATAAAGCTTTCCACATCAATTAATCCCTACCTAGCTATAATACGTACAACATATCCGTTATGTGAAATAAACTGATATCTTCTGCCCTTGAACAAACATTATTGTTTACAAATATATGCTAAGATGGACAATTTTATTTTAAAATATAACAAAATTTTACATGCCTTTGAAGTAATATCGATTTTTGTGAAAAGATTCATTTATAGGAAACATTGTTACAAGGGAGTTAACTCTTTTGTTCTGCAAAACCACCCTTAATATTAAAATAAATATGAACGCAACTTTAACGTCGGTGAAGATAATTTATAACCAATATAAGGATTACAGCAGAAATCACCCATATGAACTCGTGTAGAAACGTAAAAATAATGCCTGATACCAAAAACACACTCTTTTACTTTTGATAACGAAAGTAGAATACAAATCTTATCCATTAATAACGAAAGTAGAAAATATCATACCTTGGAGTGAGCTGATTATTTCGCCTTTTACTCTCACGTTTTCCGCGGCGAAATGAATTCCTTAAACTGCTCATAACTACGATGTCAATTACAAGTTAGGAATGAAATTGATAAATATAGGTATATCTACCCGGAAAGTCATTGGCGTTCACAAATCAACCTGCCGGCCCTGCTTGTAGGTGAAGGCCATTGGTGGGATTAAGATCGATTGAGGGGAGAAATCATTACTTATGAAAAGAGGCACAAGAAGGACCAAGTCGTAAAAATAACATAATTGTTGTACCATAATAAGCAAAGGATATGAAAATGTATCTATATAACTTATATGTATGCTTTTACCATTTATTTTAATATTACGACATAACTATAAGTCTGCCGCTGTGCGTCACACACATATCATGCACATATATACATGTTCAATGTACGTAGGCCTACATGTATATTAAGACCTTTTTTTTGGCTTCAGGACCTGGATCCGCCACTGCATATATGGGTGCGAGATGTGTACGTACGTACGTATTGGGGTGGGGCCGGGTCTCTGCTTTAAACCTATAATATTTGAAATCATTTTTTTTTTGCAATGGGAAAAAAAGCATTTTGTCAACTATAGTATATTGATTAAATATCAATGAGTAAGCACGGATAACATCGGTAACCAATTCTCTGAAGTTTGTCTTGCAGTAAGCTAGATCGGACCGATTCTTACGTCTCTGGGAATATATATAAAAAAAAGTTTTTTCACAATATTTGAAATAAGATTTCTTTTTTAATGTTAGACGATCATATTTTCTTTTCGATTTCTTTTAAGAATTGTATTCACAGCCCCGAGTCAAAAACAGCAATTAATAATTGTCTTATTTATAAGACTTGAAAAAAAACCTCGGTAATGGCAAGATACAAGATACAATTAAGAAACTTTATTTAACGTCGCATATATCAAACAGAGATACATTAGCGCTGTAGCGTTATTTTTGCGACACACATGATAAAAAGCAAACAGAAAAACAACAAACAAGATATACATGAAGCTAGCACATAATCAGCGAGTAAAACATGCTAATATAGCAAAAGAGTTAAAATTGAAATAATATACACTAAGATAGTGTAAATTAAAATAAGACGACAAGGTCTAGTAAGTAAAAACATATTGAGCTATAATGATGATTAGAAGAGAGGGCTAGAATCTATGCTGCCAGTTATTGGTATATAAAAGCGCCATGCAAAGCAGAAGTTAAGCTAAATAGATAAGTAAATAAGTAAAACAAAAGCAGGTAACTAGTAATAAAGACTAAAACACTGAAAAAACATTGAAACTCTAAACACAAGTACAGATACGACATGAGCAAACAGGGCCATCCCAGGAGCGCAGCAGTCTGGCAAACTCTGGATAACTATATCCACCTTAAGCTTCCTCAAATGGTTTGGCACTGCCGCAGACTGTTCCACGCCCGGGCGGCCTCGTAGCGAAAAGACTTCAGTCCATATCTGGTTGTTCTTACTCTTGGTAGCTCCAGCTGCCTTTCATTCCTGAGGTTATAAGAAGACGATTTCAATGTTAAAAGATTGCATTAATAATCCGGAGCTACATTGGTAATAATTTTAAAAACTTCACAAGCCATGGATTTCATTCTGTTTATATAAAGAAAAGATAAGTTAGCTTTCTCTAAAAGTTCTGAAACTGGCGTTGTGAAGTTATCCTCAATAAAACGAATTTGCAAGGATAACGGCAATATCATTTTAAAAGGCTTATTCATTTGTTCAGTTTCAAAGTATTTGTGTTGTTCTTTCTTTTTGTTATATTACAGTTTTTTGATGTAGCCGGTATACTTCGTAGAGAAGTTTGAGTTTAAATAAATTGTATTGCATTATTACTACACAAAAGGATTGGACGCAAGTTACCACAGCTTATCAATGTCCTCTCCATAATACAAGTACACATATATGTAAAACTTAGCAATGGCCTAATAATAATTAGCATATGATATATTTCCCATAGTATAAGAAAAGCAGAAAAAGGGACAATAGAAAAAGAGATCAGAAAAAATAAATAAAACATATACTGATAGATGCATTGGGTATTACAACAGCTAGGTATAGATGACACTATATATTGACCTGTATTTACGCAAACCGTTTACTACGTATCAGCAATAAATGCTTGAACATGCTTACACATAACTTCGTTTGATTTTGTATATCTAACGAAATATCACCAAACAAAAGGCTTAATATTCGTATACCATATTAAATGTTGAAACATTGTATTTCTTTGTTCATTATACATTGGACAACACAAATCAAAAGTTTAGCGTCCTCCATAGTATGTCCACATCTACAGGATGGACAGTCAATCAAATTGACACGGAATAAATCATAATTAAGATTACTAACATTATAACGTATACGACAATGTAACATACGCGTGTTCACGTTCCTTTCTTCATACTCTTTAAATACTTTTTTTCACATAGTGGTACTTTATATGGTTTGATAGAACTTTTAAACTGTTTCAAGGTGGTGCTATTTCTGTTTTCCAGAGACAGGTTATTCCATAGATTGCATGTACATATATTGGGTATACAAGAAGACATAGTTAGACTAAGAGGATAGTGAGGAATTTGACATTCATCTCTAGATCTATTTCTAAGATTATAAGCAGACAGGTCGGGCACTATCGAAGGAAGAAAAGACACAAGACAGTTTAGTGAATTTCCAGACTGAATCTTATAAAAAAAACTGTTTTTTTTTTTTAACAATCTACGTTCGTTTAAGGGTTGCCAGTTTATTTCTTGATATAGTCGAAGTTTACTTTTAAAAATGGGCAAACTTGTAATAATTCTGGCGGCTTCATACTGGATGTTTTCAATAGCTTCTGTGTCTCTTTCGTTACAATTATCCCAAACCTCACAAGCATATTCTAAGAGAGGCTGAACATTCACCAAGTATGATTTCTCTACATTCTTCCTACTTCAAGTATATTTAAATTTTTCTAAGTGTTGATAGATACTTCTTAGTTTTATTTATAATGCTATCAATATGAATACTCCATTTAGCGTCCCCACTCATATTAACTCCTAAATGCTTATGAGAATTGACTATCGGAATCGAGTTTCCATCAAGATTAAAATTTGGCTCATAAGATATGGTCAGAAATGGGATTAATAATGTTTCAGTTTTCAGTCGATTAAAAGCCATTAACCATTTATGAGACCAAAGTTTTCGTTGTTCTAAATCAAAATGTATTGCTTGCTCCAATTCGGCCAAATTGCCAGATGAATGTTATAATGCAGTATCGTCAGCGAATAGTCGAGCAACTGATAGTAAAGTATCTGAAATATCATTAATATATGTGAGAAATAAAAGTGGCCCTAATATTGAACCCTGTGGGATCCAGCTTTGAGAACTCTTTCAGAAGATGTACAATTTTTCATAACAACTGATTGGTTTCTTTCAGAGAGGTAGTTTTCAAACCATTTCAACAAATTTCCCGTGATTCCGTATTTTTCATGTTTCAAAATTAGACCTCTGTGCACAACCCTATCAAATGCCTTCGAAAAATCATAAACTATAATCGCAGTGTGTTCTTTATTTCCGAGCACGGTTACAATTTTATGTTATGAGTAGTGGAATGGTTTGGAAGAAATTCAGACTGTAATTTATACAACAAGTTATGTTCAACAAAGTAATTGTATACATGCTTATATACGATACGTTCAAAAACCTTTCCTGCACAGCTCAATAACGAAATTGGCCTGTATAGTTTTCAGGAATATCATGATTACATTTTTTGTAAAGTGGTATAAGATGGGCAAATTTCCAAGAAGCAGGAAATTGACATATACTTAGGGATTCATTAAATAAATACGAAAGAGGTACCGCAATCTCATTTACAACAAGTTTAAACATTTTGTGACTTATTCTGTCTGGACCAGAAGTTTTGTTTACTTTCAAAATTTGAATAATATCTACTACTTTATTGGTGAGTGACTTGTAACTCACTAATACTAGAGTTTGTTCTCTTATCAAGATGTGGCAAGGCTTCATTGGAGTCATCAAGATCAGTCACAGAATGAAAGTATTTATTCAAAATTTCGCATTTATCAATATCATCGGATACTACTTTATTAGATATATTATCACACAAAGGGGGGCTATCTGTATTTAGGTTTTATTTAATGAACATTCCCATAATCTTCCAATAAGTTCTTTGGCTATTACCATTGATGCAAGATGTCCCTTGCATTTCGATGCAAGGGACATCTCCGTTCTTTTACTGGTAAATACTCTGCGCAATTTGTTTCTAATTTTTATATGTTTTCTTATATCACCATTCATCCTACATTTATCATTTGGTCTCACTGTTACATGTTTTGAGGGTATATGCTTTTCTAATATCTTCATGATTTCATCAATAATCTTTTTACATTTATTGTCAATACCAATTTCATTTCTAAACATTTCAACCCAGTTTATAAAATTACAAAATTACAAATGGATCTATCAAACGTTGTGCAGGTTGTGTACACCTAGTAGGGGTTGTGATAACATTTTTAAGATTGTACTGATTTAATATATCACACAGCTGTTTTTTACAAGTCGACATTTAAATCACATGTACACATTACGTTTGGGGTAATACCAAAGGCTAGATCTAACGAATGTTTCGAACGAGTCCCTGACACCTGATGCTGCGTTTGCCAAGGGGGGCCTATACATACAACCTATAACATACAAGAATGTAACTTCGTAGAGAAATGTGCACGTGCTAAATCCCCAGAAATACTCCCCAAATTAAATATATGGATAGTATCAGAAAGGATCAAAGGAACTCTTGTCATCATTTACAATAAATATATACATCAGAGGAACTACTGTACCTAACCAATGGAAAAGGCAGTAACGTCTGCCAAATATCTGAAAATGGCTCAAAGAAAGACGTAACGAATCATCACCCAATAGTTAAGCTAAGTATGTGTTCTATATGAGAAACTGCTAAGAATCATCACCTCATAGTTAAGTTTAACATTTGTTCTATGTAAGAAACTATTACGAATGTTCACCTAATAGTTAATTAAGCGTTCGTTCTATCATCCTCGATAGCCCAGGGATAACGCTCACTTTCGCTCTCTGCAACCTCGGAATATATCATAGCAAAGTTGAAGGCTCATTGTGCACCGCCTTGTGGATGAAACAACAAAACTAGTTTAATCCTTTGATGAAAATCAAAAGGAATCTCGCTGTAATCTTCAAAGAACAGGTATCAGCCTAGCGATTGGTCAGGTTCTTTTATCTGAGGCAAATCAAATAGCTAGCCGCGGGCGTCTTGGTATGACATATTCCAGGGGTACAGAAAGCGAAATTGCGTGTAGCCCTTGGAGTATCAAGGATGTTGTTCTATGTATGATACTGTTAAAATTCATCACCCAATAGTGATACTGTTAGGAATCACAACCCAATAGTTAAGGTTAACCTTTTTCCTATGTTAGATTCTGTTAAGAATGATCACCCAATAGTTAAGTTTAAAATTTGTTCTATATAAGATACTGTTAAGAATGATCACCCCATAGTTAAGTTAAGCGTTTGTTCTGACTAGGATACTGTTAAGAATGATCAACCAATAGTTAAGTTAAGCGTTTGTTCTATGTAAGATACTGTTAAGAATGATCACCCCATAGTTAAGTTAAGCGTTTGTTCTGCCTAGATACTGTTAAGAAAGATCACCCAACAGTTGGGTTAAGCGTTTGTTCTGCCTAGATACTGTTAAGAATGATCACCCATAGTTAAGATAAGCGTTTGTTCTGCCTAGATACTGTTAAGAAAGATCACCCAACAGTTGGGTTAAGCGTTTGTTCGATGTAAGATACTGTTAAGAAAGATCACCCAATAGTTGAGTTTGACATTTGATCTATGTAAGATTCTGTTAAGAATGATCACCCATAGTTAAGATAAGCGTTTGTTCTGTCTAAGATACTGTTAGGAATGATCAGCCATAGTTAAGTTAAGCGTTTGTTCTGGCTAGGATACTGTTAAGAATGCTCACCCAATAGTTAAGATTAGCGTTTGTTCTTACTAAGATACTGTTAAGAACGATCACCCAATAGTTGGGTTAATCGTTTGTTCTATGTAAGATTCTGTTAAGAACTATCACCCAATAGTTAAGTTTAACATTTGATCTATGTAAGATTCTGTTAAGAACTATCACCCAATAGTTACTAGGATACTGTTAAGAATAATCACCCTATAGTTAAATTTAGCGTTTGTTCTTACTAAGATACTGTTAAGAATGATAACCCAATAGTTAAGTTTAACATTTGCTCTATGTAAGATTCTGTTAAGAATGATCACCCAATAGTTGAGTTTGACATTTGATCTATGTAAGATACTGTTAAGAATAATCACCCTATAGTTAAGTTTAGTGTTTGTTCTTACTAAGATACTGTTAG
>NW_018408860.1:103390-137668 GCF_002113885.1 Mizuhopecten yessoensis | reverse complement strand
CTGAATAAGATACTGTTAAGAATGATCACCCCATAGTTAAGTTAAACGTTTGTTCTGACTAGGATACTGTTAAGAATAATCACTCAATAGTTAAGTTAAGCGTTCGTTCTATGTAAGATTCTGTTAAGAATGATTCCCCAATAGTTAAGTTTAACATTTGATCTATGTAAGATACTGTTAAGAATGTTCACCCATATTTAAGTTAAGCGTTTATTCTGCCTAGATACTTTTAAGAATGATCACCCATATTTAAGTTAAGCGTTTGTTATGACTACGATACTGTTAAGAAAGATCCCCCAATAGTTAAGTTTAAAATTTGTCCTAAATAAGATACTGAACAGAATAATAACCAAATCGTTAAGTTTAACTTTTGTTCTATGTAAGATACTGTTAAGAAAGATCACCCAATAGTTAAGCTAAGCGTTTGTTCTGAATAACATACTGTTAAGAATGCTCACCCATATTTAAGTTAAGCGTTTGTTATGACTACGATACTGTTAAGAAAGATCCCCCAATAGTTAAGTTAGGTGTTTGTTCTGACTAAGCCACTGTTAAGAATGATCACCCAATAGTCAAGTTTAAAATTTGTCCTAAATAAGATACTGAACAGAATAATAACCAAATCGTTAAGTTTAACTTTTGTTCTATGTAAGATACTGTTAAGAAGGATAACCCAATAGTTAAGTTTAAAATTTGTCCTAAATAAGATACTGAACAGAATAATAACCAAATCGTTAAGTTTAACTTTTGTTCTATGTAAGATTAATAAGATACTGTTAAGAATAATCTCCCAATAGTTAAGTTAGGTGTTTGTTCTGACTAAGTAACTGTTAAGAATGATCACCCAATAGTTAAGTTAAGTGTTTGTTCTGACTAAGTAACTGTTAAGAATGATCACCCAATAGTTAAGTTAAGTGTTTGTTCTGAATAAGATACTGTTAAGAATGATCACCCAATAGTTAAGTTAAGCGTTTGTTATGACTACGATACTGTTAAGAAAGATCACCCAATAGTTAAGTTAAGCGTTTGTGCTATATCAGATGATATAAAGAATTATCCGAGACGACATAAGACACACGAACGAGAATATCTTACTTAACAAAGTAAACCACAATACAACTTCTTAAAAACCTGAAACTCTTGACTCAAACTATATTGATGAAGGAAGCAATGTAGAATACATTTTTATTATGGCATCCCCGCCTCCCAACGTACGGTGTTAACATGTCGTATTTGATTCAATATTCAAGATTGCCGTGATAGGTTTCCGATGCTGACTTCAAACTTACAGGAAAAGGTTTCCATAGATGCAGGTTGATGAAGACTATGGACTAAGTTTGTCGCAATAAAAGCTCTCGAGAGCTAATGTTCTTTGTTTATATGTATGTATGCGACTTTAAATTAAGTTTCATGTTTACTGGTGCATCATAATCTGATTGGGAAATGTGCTATTTCTATGTGTGTTATGAAGATCAATGTCTTATACAAGTGTCATCATTGGTGTGTCTTGATGTTTTGTTGGTATTACTCAAGTGCCCGTAATTAGGATGTAACATTTATAACTTCGGTTACACCTATATTTTACATGTTGGGTGACGTCAACTAAAAATGAAGACGCCTACCCTTCCGGATTACCTTGACTTGTTTCAAAGGTTTGATTTGTCGATAGTTTGCTCATGTAATATATCGATTGTGAGTTCGAAAAAAAGCACTAATTATCTGTATGGTTCAGTGTTGTTCATTTTGGCGTTCTATATTTATTGCAAGAATTTACAGGTGCAATAGCATGAGTGTCTTACGTTTACCTTTTAAGATACGAGGTTGGAAACACTGTTGGTAGAATTATAAGTCCCGGAGGATTGCCGTAACTCTCTTTCAAGTAGTGCTATGGTTCATGCAATATACACTTAACTCAATTTAAAAGTAACCAGTGCTCCTCCAAGTTTTGAAACTCTTGTAAAGCAAGAGTTTCACGCATTTTTCGTGTTGTACCAGTACTTTAGGCCTATTTCGGTGTTTACCCTTTGACCTTCAGCAACACTAATGAATCTTAGATGGACGCACATTATATAACAGCTTTATGATCAGTGTAACTCTTTTTTGATTTTTTTTTTTATCTGATTCCAAATTTTAAAGGTGCAATCAAATGTTCATGTCTAACTTTTCTCTCTGTGGAAATAGCATTGCTCCGATTTGATCAAACTTTACATTAAGGGCACCGGAGATGAAGTAGTGGACGCTTACTCTTCCGGAGCACACGGTCTTATTCTCCCTGTACTTTTTCAGAAGTCTCGATTATAGTTTTTTTCGCATTTTCGAATTACATGTTTTGCTGACATAAAGTGTTTGTATAAGAACTTTTAATGGCGCTCACAATGACAGCAAAAACATGGAAATATATTTTGGACTTCATATAATAAGATGTACTTAGTCAAGTGACAACACGTCATGTCTATTAAATGTAGTATAATATGCACCGTATGCTGTTCAAACTCGTTATATTCCAGAACACTTTAATAATTAAAGGACCTATTGGAATCACTCTCTTCTCAAACCAAATTGTCACTGAAGTTATCCTTATGATGTTCTTTATTCAAAGATAAATATATCAGCGAGGGAAAATGTATTCGGTAAACATTTTTCTTTTCTTATTAGTACATGCAGATATTTTCCCTGGATCTTATATTATCAAAGCTAAATATTTTAGTTCAATTTTCTTGGTAGAGGTCTGACCCTTGTTTCATAAACCTTCCTTAAACGAACTGTTAAGGAATTCAAAAGCTAATATTTCAATTTCTACTCAAGTTGGACTAAATGCAACTACCAAAAGTTACCCGTTTCATTATCCGATGAAATTGATCAGATTGATATTTCTAAAGATTTTCCGATGGAAGATAACTATTGACATTTTTAAACAAAAAATATACCACTTGTATAAGATTTTACATTTTTATTGAAGCTACATAAGAAAGTGTTCGAGCAACAAAAAACGAACAATCAGCAACACATTATCAGCGGTATTGAAAATTAATGTTCTGCCGGAGAAATCCATTGAAACAAATTCAACAAGAACTACGAAGCAAGCAGTTCTTTAAATTTGTTTTAAGACCAACTCAATTCATCACCCCATGAAATCGACCAAAGCAATATTCAAGCCTTAAATATATACTGTAATGAACATTTAATGAACAATTCTTCACTCAACTTAGGATCCCCTTAACATGAAACCGTAGTCTGGCCTATGCAATTGCAGATCTACAGGAAATCCGTATCACAAAAACGTAATTTCCATTATGTGTGAACATTCTAAATTCTATGTCTGTTTCTCCACATTTCTATATCCAGTTTCCATTCATAACGCGGCAAGGAGGTAATGGCAGAGAATAGTAAGTAAACGACATAATAAGTTATTTATATCGCCTTAGTGCGATAGATTTATGACAATTTGACTTTATTATCATTACAATTATCACGATAGTTTGAATTAGTTATCAGGAAAAATCGTATTAGAGAGACACATCAAGTAATAAGTCTGCCACAGCGTGAACAGTCAAAGGTCATTTGAATTAGAGAACCACAAGCAATGTAGTTTTAATCGAAATAATCAAGAAAATTACACATCGATGTACATCGTTAGCAAGTCAATTAACTCTTGCTGTACCTGTATACCAAGTTTTTTTTTTTTACTTAATTCAAAAAGAGAATAGTGTATGTTTTACAGCGTTTTTGAAACGGAGACTCAATAGTTTACGCTTAACTAGTAACAGCCTACATTGTTATCATGACGTTAACATTTTATTGATTTGGTGTTCTACTGGCAAGTAGTAAGACGTGTATTATGACGTCATCAAGTTTTTGTTGTGTTAGTAATGACTCCATACGCGTTCGAGGAAGTTTTTGAGTGTATTGAATTCAAAATGTTTTCGTTTTTGATAGCTCAATTTGTCGTATCACACGCTATTAAGCCATAGCAAATCCTAATCAAAAAGCTGTTGTTGTTTTGATATGGATTATACAAAACGTACATAACTTATATGAAATAGGATATACACCAAGCAACTTTTTGCAGAAAAATGTACCAAATATATTTTGGAAGTTCCAAATAAAAGCAAGGGGTCTCACGTGATCATTTTAAACGTGGAAAATACAATATATCACAATAAGTATTTTTACAAAGAATCTGACAGAAAAATAAAGATAATGAATATTGATCAAAATTATTACTGATCTTGTTCTCGTTGTAGAGATAAATTGTGGATGCTGATGTTTTACTTGGTAATTTTAGGATTTTTCTTCTTCAGCCGCTTTCATGTATGTATACCGTCGTTTAATGGTGAGGGGGAAAAAAGCGTAAACCATATTCTAATGGTGATTTTATTGAGTCAAAACATGATACTGCATAATCAGATGGCAACTACATGTACCTAAACTTATGTGAGACAAACATGCATTCACAAAAATTACAGAAAATCTTCAATATCCTTATTGATAGAGTGTATTTTGTATAATTAGGAGTAAAATAATGAAGCTATAAGATCCTGTGGAAAGGAATATATTGTTCCTTATTATTGTTGGTATAGATGATTTCAAGTTTAATTTTACAGACAGTCTCTTCGACATGTTGTAATAAAGCTATAACTAATCCCTTTTTTCCCTAACAGAAATCTCATTTTGAGATGAAGCAAATTTATTGATTATAAGTTGGGGCCATACACGCTACTGACCAAAGTTCTTTCTTCACTTTAGGCCTTTTGGTAATTACGAAACAGACGTCTAAGTAAAAGAGTGTTGCTGAACAGACGGACGAACGGACGACGAGCGCCGCACCACGGCATCAGCTCATTTTGACCTTCGAGTGAGGTGAGCTAATAATAAGGAGCAATAAAAAACCAAAACAAAAGAAAGCACACAATCTTGATATCAAGTGGCCTAGAAGCGCAGTTGTTCCGGTTTTAACATTTGTGCAAACCTATCGTACATGCTTACTACTCCCCAATGAGAGGACAGAGAAAGATAAAACACTCTTCCCCCTCAAATTGCAACAATGGTACACTTATCTTTCATAAACGAATCATTGTCGGTGATTTACTTTGGTTTAGAATTCATGCCCTGGGCCACTCCTTTAGCCAACATTGGTCCACTTTTGTGCATATAGAGGATGGGCCAGACAACATAGTCCACACGGTCTCCCCTTTTAGTGTAGGATATGAGGCGGTCATGATCAAATTCTTCACCATGAGAGAGCTCCCACTCGATATGGACAGGTTGGTCCTGCACTCGCATCGTCCAGAAATACGACACAGTGTCTTTGATGAACTGATCACATGCCTCCATCACATCAGCATCCATGGTGTGTACCCTTTGCAATCTTGACTTCATGACCTGTCAATTTAAAAAAAAATGAAGTTATTCATTGGATATTTTAAATGCATAATGTCCAACTATGTTTTGTTATTATCATTAAAATTTGATTACGTGATCCAATCTGTGGAAACTATCAATTAATAGGCAACAAGACATGTACCATCAGAGCTCACCTAACGAACGTTTCTTTAGAAACTGTCATCCAAGTCTGGTGGAGGCGAATCAAGAGCGTAGGATATACAAAAAAATCCCATTTCATTTTGCATACTTCATAAAGATCTTATGCTATAATGGTGAACAATTACGAAGCGTATGCGTATTCAAAACAGTGTTAAGAAATGCTTATCCGGGAGAGCTAAACAAATATGTACGCCCTTAATTTTCGCATTTAGAGCTGTTCGTATTTCCTACTGATTTCGGCTCTAGGGGGTTTATAATTGTACACGAATTATTTTCATAACTCAAGCGCCATTATGTTAAATTCGCTAAGTCGTGACAACAGACAATATTCACTATATATATATCGTACACAACTTAAATATTAAATCAGTGCCAGTACGGTTTCCAATTCGAAACTTTTTTTCTTTCATAAATATTCATTACAAATGTAGTGTTTTTCTTGTTACATTTTAATATTTCAATGCATTTTGCTGAAAAGACGCATCAGAAGGGTTCTATGTACATGTACGACCATTTCTTTTCCAAGTTAAATGAATGCTGCTTGAGATGTGATGGGCTGATATCATTCCACTAATGCAAAACTCTTTTTGTATAAGCTCTCATTAGATTTGATAATTAGTCAACACAGCAATTATCAGTTAATGATAAAGAGTCAGCTACATGTAGGCACCTCCCGGTAAACGCGTGTATTTATAAGCAATTTAATTAGTTAAAGGTTTCTAGTAATATAAAAAAGGTAAGCAGTTCAATTTCTGATATGCACTTCGGATAAAAACGGCCATTCCATTTATTCTGCGATGCCTTCCCACTACATTCCACCTTATTCTAGACGTTTTTTTAAAATCTAAGAGTACGCCTCCTAAACCCAAAATGGGAAGTAAACGTATACCGTTAATATCCCAAATGTCCTTACTAGTGAGTTACAAAATCCTAAAATTATATTGATTATGTTTATGTACACATAGGTCGATTCCACAAGACAAAAAAACATATGCGCATACATTTCTAGTCTGACAGTACTAGACTTACAGCCTGACAATACTGGACCAAAGTTTTGGGATCGCACAACGTTACACGATGTATGGTGTGCGCGCGATGCGTGCACGATGTGCGGACCATGGACGAACTTTGTGCATGAGAATCGTGGTTAATTTGAATTGAGAAATGGCTTAACAGTATATAAGGTTCCGTGTTTAAACATATAAACTTGATTTTTTAAGTATGTTTGTATATTCAAGCTATATATATATAATCTGATCTGTTTTTTAAACGACCAAAATCGACACATGAAACAATTATAACAAATATTGACACGGTCCTATAAACAGGTAAACATAGCCACTTTGTATATACCTGGATCGTAGATTTTCCCCGTCCGGGGCACTTACGTAACTCGTCAAGGTGTGAAAAAAAATGTGAAGCGGAGCTATAGACAAAAACGAATGAAAATAACAAATACTTAACGTCTAGTTGTGTTTTCATAACAGTCATGCGGTATCATATATCGGCTCTCTATGTCAGGAACAGAGCGCCAGGTAAAACCTCCGGTCAGTCATCAAAATGGTATTTACCTGTTCTGTTACCTGGGAGCCAAACCCATTCTGGACATTCTCACAGTCACTGTAATTCTGTGTAACACGCATTGTAAAATTGAAGATTATCTTAATCAAATTAAATTTATATATGCAGGTTCCTTATTCCATTCGAGCCGTCCACATTTTTTCATTTCGTTTTTTGATAAACCAATTTTACCAAATCGCACATTTGTACGGAGTGAAGCGCACAATGGGGCGAACTATTGTAAAATCGCACAGTTGTGCGCACCATGTGTGGATGATGTGCGGACGGTGTGCGCACGATGTATTTTTGGTGCGTTGTACGGTCACACAACTGTAACAGCCCTACATTACTGGACTAGTAACCTGATAGTACTGGACCAACAGCTTGACAGTACTGGACTTACAACCTGATAGTACTGGACCAACAGCCTGACAGTACTGGACTAACAGTCTGATGACCTAATAGCATGACAGTACTAGACTTACAACCTGATATTACTGGACCAACAGCCTGACAGTACTAGACTTACGACCTGATAGTACTGGACCAACAGCTTGACAGTACTGGACTAACAACTTTACAAAACCCCTACCCAAAACAGTGTTAAGCTTACAGTCTGCTTGAACTCGTACCTCATAAACAAATACACTTAGCAACTTAACATAATCTTGATATCACCCTCTGACAGTTTTAAGACAGAACCTGTCTTGGTGGAACCCAATTGAAAACAGGCTTACCATCTGACAGATACCTTACTTCACATAGCAGGAAGAGTTTTTGTCTTGAACAGACTATCACCTTGACACAGTCCGATCGTGCCAAAAAAAAAGAGCAAAAAACCCTCGACTCAAACTGTAATAGGCTTACAGCCTGCTATTGGCAAAAACATTAGCTCCAATAAGTTGTCTGCTAATTTAATGCCAAAACGTTGGCTAACAGCCTGATATTGACAAAGCTCCTACCTTAAACAGCAGCTGGCTAACAGCTTCACAGCTCGTCTTGCGGTGGTCTTTCAGTGCCTTAGTGATTTCTGCTTGTAGCTTTGTAAACATCCCAGTGTTCTCAAATAAAAGTTATATGATGTAATCAGCAAGATAAACCTAAATTTTAATGTCCATATATAACCCTGCCTTTCGGGATTCTTACAATATAGATATGAAATAGTTTGCATTAAAATCAACCTTCTTTTTCAAAATGAAATAGGTAATGCTTCAAAACACAACTTAACGTTGTTTTTTCTTGCAATGTACATATTTTCGGACCTGAAATTCAAGTCACTTCTTTCATTCATATGAGTTTTGGAAATAAATGACATTTAACGTGTTATGTTCCCTAACATTTTAATGTCGAGATCAAGATTACATGTAGCAGAACTGAATGCTATTCACCAGAAGTGGCCTGGGAGTATCCCGAAGGTCATCAATGTCTGGTACAGCTATAGGCAGTTCCAGCGAATTTATGAATTCTGTCTGAGCGTCACCAATATCCTCAAAGGTTGTAAATACATTCTTGTAGAAAGAAAATTAAGCTTATTAAAAGTTAAAACAAGAATCTAATGATCCAGAGTTTAATACTCTAAAACCTATACGTGATATTTGCTGTCTATAATGCATCATTTTTCAGTTTTAATTTAGATTTGAATAGGATTCGGGGTGTGAAAATAACATTTATAAGGATTATACATTAATTTAATATGAAGGAAAAAAAGTAGTCCTATGTTAGATAATTACACAAGTGGTTACTTAATCCCAAAAACCAGGGTCACAAAATGTATAAATGGTAAATAAATATTTTAACTCTTTTTTAAATTAATATATATATATTGTATTATTGTTTCATAGCGACTTTTATCTCTGTTATATGTTGTTTCTGTCTTAAAAAGGGGCAGATCGACATGAAATTTGACATAATACTTTGTCTACAATGTCTTTACTACTTCTTTGCCCTGATATTTATATTGTGATATATTTTCTAATACCCTCCTTAACAAAAAAGAAGTAATCTTTCCTCCTTACGGAATACTTCATTGTTTTAGTTTTAAATATACAACATTTGGTATAGCGCCCTATCTAGCTAACATAAGCCTCTCTAAAGCGCTTTACAGTACATAGATATACAATTTTATACAGTCAATGCAATTAGCATATATATATTAATCAATACAATATTGAGGAATTCGCAGGAGCTGCCTTATCAGGCGCTAACTACTAGTCCTATGCCAGCTGGCTAATATCTCCCTATGTGTGTATGCCTGTGTGTGTGCTGGAGATGTATTGTGTTCTGTTTGTAGTGGAACCGTGCTTCCAACGGTATCACTTATAGTGCCCCCTCACTTAAATGCTACATCACAGATACCGCAACACCCACCCAGACCATTTTATACTCCACCTGGGTTGTTGGAGTTGTGTGGGCAGGAGAAAAACACTTTCTCTTATATTCCATGGGTATGAGTTTTCAATATTATGAGAGAATATATCTAGTATATTTAAAGCTACTTTAATAATAAAATAATATATAAAGTGACTTACCTTTACGATATCAAGGAGAACTTTAATTGCCTCTATTTCCTCTATTTTACAGTCATTCTCAAGATTCTCCATTGCCTCGATCCACTCATTGTCATAAATCTCTAGTACCTTCTCTGCCAGCCTCATCGGCCGATTTGGATCAGTAAGGTCAGCGATGGCTTTAGATCTGTATGACATAGTTGAAGGATATCTAACGTTTGACAATGACATTTCTGTAGTATTGTAAGAACATCGGTACATCGGTCGTCATCTTCGCAAGCCAAGTGTTCGCCTCGTATACACTCCACTTACCCTTTGCGGATATAGCCGTGTTTACCGAGCCTTCAAATTTTCGTGCTGTGCCAATCTCTCGCATCCAATGAAATCGCGTCTTACATATAGCGCTGTTGACGAAGGAAAACAGTGATGGCGACGCCCTATACGGAAGCACGTTGTCGTTTATGTCAGAGTGTTTTGCCCCCAAAAAATTGGTGCACGATCTAAGGGGAAACTTCTGGACTTTTAAATCAGTTGGTGGAAATCCTTGACTACGTGCCACATGTAAATGATGACCTGGGAAAATATGTGTGCTGCCTTTGGATAGTTTCCATATTGCTCTGTCATTTATACTCCGCCTCGACATACACGTGTTTTTGTCAACAATGGAGTGTTATGTAATAGGTCATTCTGATTGGTTAAAAGTTTTTTTGGGAGAAGAGCGATAGCTCGGTATATCCGCTAGGTGGCAGTGGAGGGAATTATGAAAACGCGGCTATATCCGCCAAGGGAAAGTGGAGTGTATACCAAGCGAACACTTGGCTAGCGAAGATGATCGGTCGTATTTTAAATCTGATTACCTTCTTATTTATTTAAGTATAATGCTGCTTTCAGATGTGGTACAAAGAAAATATGAATGACTGCTATACTGTAAGAAAATAATAACGACATTAAACAAGAAAAAAAAAATCTCATCCAGATTCACTAAAATGTTTGACTGGTGGAACAGCCCAAAGCAAGTGTATTTTCCTGTAACAGAGTTTTTAAAATATAATTTGTGGACATAAAAACCGTAAGACATTTTTTATATGTTCGTACTAATGTTATGTGATAGTTTATTGTTAAAAATGTGATATTTGAAACATAACAATACTGTTTATCATTACGATTATTGGCATTGTTTGTTAATGACGTCACACAACGGGGACATGACTGTTAAGTTAAAATGTTGTGGAATGCGATTGATATCGAAGAAACATTAAATGTTGAGGTTAGAAATGAACTCTTTGAAATAAAAGCTCTAATAGTAGGATACTGGTTGAATACGGAGAGCAAGGTTATTGCATGCATACTCACCTCTGTTCCAGCTGAACCTTTCTATTCGTTTCGGTTTGGAGAGAAACTTGCAATGTGTTGCTCTGTCTTCTCAATGTAATGATAGTTTGCTGAAGACTAAAAAGATAAAATAACAAATATTACATTCAGAAATACCTAAAAGGAAAACAAAACAAGCTGAATACCAAATTGTACACAAAATAAAAACCAAATTAAGTCTTTTGGGAAATTTCGGCGAAGTACTAACACAGGAATGTTTCACATAGGGATCTTCAGAAATCCAAAAGCAGAATATGCCCAGGTTTTTCAGAAGGTTAAGCGGTTACTAATGATGAACGAAATCCCAAATATAATCATATACGTCAAATCAAAGCAAGGACTCTTCTCAAAGAGTGAAATTACGAGGTTGCAACGAAACAAAAAGGAAAACTAAAGAGTACAATAAAAAATCGCTATCGTATAGAACAAAGCAATAGAGACATATCTCATTACGTCGCCGACTGTAAACATGACGCTTGCCCATTAAACTACATATCTTGGAAGTTCACGGTCGACAAATCGAAATCGTCATATTAATCATTCAGCTAATTGGTGAACCGTCCATGTTGATTAATTGATTATGCTGTAAGAAAAATATAAAAAAAAACACAGCAAGATCAGAAATCCCAATCCAACACACCATCGATATTGCTAAATAGGAAGGCGATAGACTTGACAATGTACTTGTCACATGCCCTTACCTTGACAAGCTTGTAAATTATTCCCGAAAGCAATACAGATATTGTCAAAAAGGAACTAACGGTTATTCATGATTACCTATATACTTCCAGGGTTTCTTTGTGGGGTTTTTCACAATTTTATTTTGTCTTATAATTAAAGAACAAATGCAAGCGTTCCTTCAGTTTTGTATCAGAAAAGAGCGCGTACTAAGTTGAGAGACATGTCCTGTACATACTTTTAAAAGAGAGGGTGTTGAAGGTCGATTTATATTTATTGCAAGTCTACTTTCCACTAATATTTATTATATGTACAAGTGTCATTACATGATTATGACCCTGACTAAAAAAATCTGAGCAGATTTGAGATTTGAGATTTTAATTTACCTGCTGCGTTCTATAACATGATTTTAAGAGGCGACTAATGCGTTATCCTACAAAAGTTCTGCTCCATAAAATGGGTCAAACAAGACACCGATAACATACCTGATTTGTTCTATCTATGTTTATGGAAGGTGGCAAGAAATGTGTAGGGAAGTTATAAGATAATGGTTTCGTTGAGAAATTATTAGATCAGGCGAAAAGTCATTGCACATTTCAAGGTTTCTTAAGAAATTTTCGAATTCATTGCAAACGATGTGGGTACAAATTGATATCATTTATTAATATTTGGAAATATAGTGAAGCTAACGTATAGCTATTACTAACTTGATCTTAAGAAATAGATATTGAACTAGGTAAGGTTTTTTTCTTGGTATACTTATATATATATATATATATGGGTCAAAGAAGTAATATAGACGGTATAATCCCATATAAGTCTGGATCATAATGGAGGTATGTCCGTAGGATACGAATTACTTAAAANATGCAAGCAATTTGTCAGATATCACACTACCTTACAATTGCGGCGTCGCTTATCTCCATCTGCTGCTTGTTCCATTTTGCTTCATCTCTTGCATCTTTTACCTTGATAGTCTTTCCAATAATCTTGAACATTTCAAAACTGTTAACAGTATATCCATGACGCAATGTTCTGTATCCCAAAATATTTAAAATACAATGAAATATTGAAAAATTTAATAATGCCGATATGAGCTTTAGATAAGGATTACGTAAATAGGATGCTACACCATGTAATGAGGATAAGACAATCACTGAGGAATTCAATGCTTAGTTACTTTTTTAAATGGTATACGGCGATATCCATGCACATGATACATATTTTTTCATAACTTCATATTTTATTTAACACATGCTTATTTCAAAGATAACGCCAACGCCAGCAAAATACAATCAATATTCAATTAAAATGATTAGTTGTAGTATCATACCATTTTCATATCAATAGACTGTGAGGTGAACTTCTTAAACCTTAGTGTGTTTTACTCATTCAATGTACTGTAATTGCTAAAATATGGATATTTAAAAGTAATGAAATCATCTATATTACAGTTGTGGGATCGCACAACGTTACACGATGTGCGGTGTGCGCACGATGTGTGAACGGTGTGTGAACGATGTGTGCACGAAGTGCGAACGATCAAAAATTGGACGATCATTGCTTGCGCACATTTGTGTGGACGATCGACGAACGTTGTGCGATAACAATCGTGGTTTGTGTAAATTGAAGAATGGTTTAACAATATATACGGTTTCGTGTTTAAACATATACACTTGATTTTTTTAGTATGTTTCTATATTCAAGCTACACATCTATAAGCTTATCTTTATGTCTATACTTTCTTAAAAATAGAAATGGTGTTTTCGGGTAGTCGACCTTAATCTACACATGTAAAATTACAACACTGTCTCGGAAACACAGGTAAACATAGCCACTTTGTACCTGGACCGTAGTTTTCCCCAGCCCGGGGCACTTACGTAACTTGCCAAGGTGTGAAAACCAGGTGAAGGGGAGCTATAGACCAAAACGAATACAAATAACAAATATTAAGCGTCCAGTTGTGTTTTCAAAACGGTCATACGGTATCACGTGTCATGCAAAGGCCAGGTAAAACCCCGGTCACTCATCAAATTGTTATTTACCTGGTCTGTTACGAGGAGCCAAACCCATTCTTGACAGTCTAACGGGCACTGTATACTGTGTTACACCACGGAATTAATCTAAGTCCGTGGTTACACGCATTGTAAAATTGTACATAATATTATTTATTGTGATGAGAAATTACAGTAATATATATATTGTACATTATTGCATACGAGCCTTCCGTATTTTTTTTCATTCCGTAATATTGATCAACAAATTGTACCATACTGTATCGCACAGTTGTGCGGAGAAAAGCGCACAACGGGGCGAACGATTGTTAAATCGCACAGTTGTGCGCACCATGTGTGGACGATGTGCGGACGGTGTGTGAACGATGTATGCACGGTGTGCGCACGGTATTGTTGGTGCGTTGTGCGGTCACACAACTGTATCTAATGGCACTACGGCTGTCAACATAATTGACCTTGAAAAAAATAACCTTTGCGGGCTATCTGATGTGTCGGGCAATGTGACCAAATGTTTCTAAAAAGCTTCAAAAAGGTTTGTGCCATAAAAAATCTAAAATGTTATAAATTTTCAATTATTAACAAACAAAAATTATTATCGAACGGACATATGCCAATTTGGTTCATATTACCGACACTTTACTTTATCGTCTATGTGGAGTGCTCAATGGAGTATTAGGAGGCGCCATGTCTGTTTACATCTGAATAATGAATAGCACTATTGGTATATCCAGGATAGTAAAGTAAAAAGGTTAAAAGTAGATCTAGGTCGAACTCATCGATTACAAACATTGTTAAATATCCAGATAGGTACAGGTGAGAACTACTTGTACTTGAAGTTGGAAGTGAGCCAGGGTTTCGTTGCTTAATATGAAAAAGCCAAGCATAAATAGAGTGTTGCCTTTGTTGATCTCTGATATTAACTTACTGATTCGGAATGATATAATACTGGTTTCAGAATGACATAAGAAAAACTTAATTAAAAGTCGCAAGTCGAGGAAAAAACCCCACAAACTCTAGTGAGATTTAAGACCGTCATAACAATTAGGGGAGACCGGGGCAAGTTCGTTCTGGGAAGTATTGCAGCACGTCTGTTTTAGAAGAAAGTAATTTTTTTCTGCCGGAAGATTTGATGGCCGAACGAGCCCCGCGATGAGGTAAGTTCCGAGAGGCATTCGGGTAAGTTCCATCCCCCGTTGGAATCAGCTGAATTATGACGTCATAAAGCATGCAACGTCAGAATGTCTCGACAATTCTACGACTTTGTATGTGTTGCAAGGGCCGAACTTGCCCGGTATCAAGGGCCGAACCTGTCAGGGACCAAATTGATATTTCAATAAATTCTTATAGTACAACAATAAAAAAAAATATGATAATAAGTGCTTTGCTTGGCTTTCATGTATATCATTTAAACTTGTTAGTGTGTTACACGTTTTACAATAAAAAAAAGTATTGGCCATTCCGTTTACAGAAAGTTCGCATAACTAGAAAGAAGCGAGATCATGATTTGTTTTACTTTCCTCTCGAAAGTATCTTTCTCCTGTTTAGTAATTTTACATTAGAGTTTTCCTCGCCATACTATCGGGTGAATGTCAAGCCAACTAAACTGCTAAGATCTTTAGAATTGTAAATATAAGCTCAAAAACAGAAATATCAAGGGAGGCCGAACTTGCCCCGGTCTCCAATTGTATGTAGATAACTTGTTTCAAAGATGATTGAAAAACATGTCTTCACAATACAATGTTTGCATCAATGACGCCATTTCCTTCTTTTCAAAGGTGAAGTAGATATTTGCTGTTGTGCGTTACTTATATGGTGGGTTGGGAGGATATCAATGGAAATCAAAAGCTAATGAAATTTCAGAATATGAAAAAATATATGTACACGTAGACCCGAATCACCAACAGAGAGATGAATGCAACGGACATTTGTTCTAAGATTTTCCGGTCATTTTCGTACTTCCGGAAATAACTGAAGAAAGCCAATTGAGTATGACGTGATCGTGACGTCATAGTATGATTATCTCTGAACGAAGTATCATGCATGATGTGTACCTATAATACATGTAAGCGTATACTTACGAGTTATTTTCTCTATTAAGTAACTCCAATTAAATCCTCTTCCTCCTTCTGAATAGCCACATCGTTACACACATTTGAGGTTCTGCTGTAAACAGAAGTGATAGATCCGATGGGAAGTTGCTGTCTCTCAAAGAAACTTGAATTCCATTCGTCATCTGAGTCTGACTCATCGTCCAAATAATCTTCATCAGGACGTTTAGGCATGATTTCCTTTTTCGTTTTTGTGCCAATATGACCAACTTCATGCTACAACAGACATTCAATAATATAATTCATAAAACATCTCATTTAATAAAATAAAAAAACACAAAAAACACTTTATATTACCTCATTATATTCTCTATGTTCTCAAGATCCGTTTGGAGCAAAATTAAAAGTTCGATGCAAATACATCTTTATATGCCCTTGTATATAGTTTCATAACTTTATGTGGGGAACATGTGGTAGCAAAACTGTATTCGGATACGACTTAAGTACACTGGCAAACACGTACATGTATACTCTATCACAGTAAACAGTGTTATATAGGTTTTGCAACTTATTTTAAGATTTGTTTAAAAAGGTGACATGAATGCTATTTTATCGATGGAACTTTGATAAGCTTTGAACCTAGTGATGTTTGCTGGTATTGATTAACCTGTTCTACGAGACGAACCTGAAGTCTTCCAATTTCTAATAACGCTTCCTCTAGGCAGTATTCAGCATCTTCCAGGTGATTTTCTACGTCCTGTTTCTCTCGAGATAATTGGTCATAACGAACCTTTAATTCGTTCACCTCACTCATTTCTGGCCATGGCAAGTTTAGTTGCTGAAAGAGAGATGCATTCTAATCAATCAATCTTATGTCGAAATGGATTCGTTAAACGAATGACAATTATACACATTCAATATTTAAGCATATGATCAAATGTATTTTATAATAAACAAAGGAGGAATAACTCACACAGTGGTCCCTGCTTATACACATTATAATCCAATTTGGAAAATATGGTCTCTGTTTATCAACACATAGACACAGAAATGAATTTCAACAATAACAGTTTTTATGGACTAGTTTATTCGAAAATGTATGTTTTTGAAGGGTAGAGAACGTTATTGGAATTAGAAAGGTCACATTTCGCAAAAACGTTTAATGGCCTATTTCAGGGTCTTGTTAGGGTTTTGTTCTCATTGACAACCACTTGGTAACCATAAAAAAGCTTTGATTCAAAAGAGACATTTAATCACTTTGTTATATAAAACATAACAAGCAAGACCTGTAATAACTCTGTTAATATCATGTGGCATGTTGTGTAATACAGCCAGTCAACACAAAAGAGGTCAATAAGGCCAATAAATAGTAAATAAAATATATTTATGGAAATGAGATCAAACAAACGAAAAGGTAAAACCAAACGTCAACTCGAATGTAAAGTAAATGTGGATATATTGTTGAACAGACCAGCAGCTTTTAGGACTTTAAGGTAGGTTCGTATTGTTGAGATATTTAATGTTTCGAAAAGAGATTTGAGATCTGTTACATAATTATAAAACACTCGCCTGTTGGCTTAAGGTCAATGCAATCTGATAACAAATGTTTTGTTGCAAATAGTCAGTGACATGCTATGCATTGATGCTTGTCTTGGCTTTTCAATAAATAAGAACCGATAACGTATGAATGGCCAATCCGGAGACGGGCAAACATACCTCGTCTCGGCGGGTTTCTCTATAACCTGATTACCATTCATCAACTTTTGTTTTTAAATAACCTAATTTCCAATAGCGGCATCTGTTGCAACCATGGCTGTAGCGACCTTACAGAAACCTACTATTACAGATATACTTTGTAACTTGATACATTGTTTGGAGATATATCCACTCATGGTATGTTAATGCAAGATTTTTGTAACTCGTCGCAAAGACAAGATGAGTCTGTTACCGATTTTGGGTGCAGATTAGAAACCCTGTTACAGACTGCTATTGACAATGGTTCTCTCCAGCCGTCATCCAGAAATGACGTGCTTAGGCATAAGTAAGTTCTGGACGTCACCTCGTTCAGGCAGGCTAAAGAATCAGACACGTCAAAATATGACTCATTACAAGACTTTGATGAGCTGTTGAGCGTAGTAGAAAATGAAATCTCACTTTCTGAATCTGGCGCAGCAGATAGACAAAGTAGTAATGACAAGCAGGACCACAAAAAGAAAAATCAAAGTCATCCTGTCAATTGTGAGGTTTACCAACAGTACGCTTCTGACCTAAGTAAAGAGTTTGACAAGAAGTTACAAGTCCTGGAGGAAAAAAATCCTCTAATCTTGAGAACAAATTTGATCAGGTTCTGTCCAAACTTGGTAAAGCCACATCAAATAAAACGGATCAGAGATCGAAGTCAGGATATAGGGGTCGTGGTCGTGGCAAAGGTCACCAAGGTGAAAATCAAAAGTCCGACCCAAAAGATTAGCGGTCTCTGAATGTGGCCAAACAGAGGCCGGTCAAATGGCAAATGGCCAAAATACTAAGGTAATGGATAAGCTTCTGGGTCCCTCTAACGAGGCCCTAATTGATATTCAAGGTCAAGAGGTCAAAGGTCTAATTGACAGTGGTTCAATGATTTCCACCATTTCTGAGATATTCTATAATAGTCTATCAGATAAACCTCAATTACAGGAACTTAATTCTTTAGGGTAAGAGGTTAGAGTAGCTAATGGTTCACTCTTGAATTATTACCCTGCTAGTTTCGACGTTTTATTGCTTGTCGTGCCAGACACAGAATATTACCAGCGGTGTCCATTACTGTTGGGTACAAATATGATACGTGTTGTAAAATCCTTAGCCCTGGATGACGTCACTCTACTATCGGAGTGGGAAATCACTGTGTCCTGTTTAACTTGTTCCTACTCGGTGAAAACTTTGAGCAGGAAACCAATCAAATTGGCTCCCTATGAGTCAATGGTTATTACTGGAATAGCAAGGGGATTTGACCCAGATACAAAAAAAAACTTGTTACAGAGAATACCTTCAATTCTGACCTGAACTATACAGTTTGCCCTCTTGTCATTAAGGTTCCCAATATTGTGTCAAGCATCAAAAATCCTGTCAAAGTATGTAATGTTACAGGTAAATCTGTAATTATAAAGCCTAAAAACACTACATGCACTGCTTACCCAGTAAAAGTGGTGGATAATCAGGCTTCAGACTTACCAGCTGACACAAAATAAAGTGTAAAATCTGTAACAGATGAACTTGATATTGTAATTGACTATGAGAACCTTACAGACGAACAACTGTTAAGGGCGCGTCAGGTTCTGGGAAATTTGAAAAAATGCTTTTTCCATCGTTCCTTTTGACTTTGGTTGTACGGATCTGACGATAGACCATTTACACAACCATATCGTAAGATACCACCGGGTATGTATGAGGAGGTCCGTCAGCATATCAAAGAGATGCATGATGGAGGTGTCATAAGAGAATCGAGTAGTCCTTACAATTCCAATGTAGTGTTGGAATTGATTGATTGTATAGTGGGTGAAGCGGTGCCTCATGTGGCCAGTGATTGAGTTTAAGAGCTCTTGAAAACCGGTTTTCATCCCATGGGGACAACACTCAAAAATGAATCACCATATGTCCAGAAACTGATGAGAACTTGAAATAAGTTGAGTCTCCGTAATGGGGTTCGTTATTGAACCGCTTCTCTAGATGGTCGAGATGTGAAACAGTTAGTGCTATCAGAGAATTATCTTTCGCTTGCCCTAAAGGGCGTACATGATGCCGCAGGTCATCAGGGTAAAGAAAGAACACTCTGGTTCGACCGTCAGCTTTTCTATTGGCCAGGCCTAGGGAAGCGCGGTGTTCTCCAGTAAAGACACCAGTAACCCCGTTGCTGAGTTGGTTCCCATTGAAACATCCAATGGAGTTAGTCTGTATAAACTTCCTTGGGGTGGTCCAAAGGCGGCTATGATGATGTGTTAGTCATTACTGACCACTTTACAAGGTATGCTCAGGCTATACTTTGTCGCAATCAGAAAGCATATACTACAGCTAAGGCGCTGTATGAGCATTTCGTTGCATCTTATAGCTTTCCTGATCGATTGCACAGTGTTCAGGGTCGTAACCTTGAGTCCAAAGTTATAACAACGCTCTGCAAGCTAGCGGGGGTTGGAAAGAAGACCAGGACTAATCCTTACCACCCTATGGAAAATGGCTCGGCTGAACGGTTCAACAGTAATCTCCTAGGTAGGTTAGCTACCTTAGAGGATGATAAAAAACAGACTTGAAGTCTTACATAGCATCACTGGTTTAGGCATATAACGAGTGGTGTCATCGGCGTTTCATCCCACTATCTTATGTTCCGTTGGCACCATCGGTTTTCGGTAGATGCCTGTTTTGGTACTTACCCTGGTCAGCAGAGAGCAGAGGACCACTCCTCCTATGTTAGCAAATTGCGAAGAAGGATGGAGTATGCTTATAAAGCAACCCAATCTGAGGCGTCCAAACAAGCTGCTCAGAACAAACACCGATATGATCGGTCTATACATGAGTCGAGGCTTGAGGTTGGCGATAGAGTCCTTGTAAGGAAGGTTGGCCTCAAAGGGAAACACAAACTGGCAGATCGATGGGATCGGGAACCTTGTTTGGTTCTAAAGTACCAAATAGTGTAATTCCTGTGTATGAGGTGAAGCTGGAATCTGGTAAGGGACCTCGAAGGACCCTGCACAGAACATGCTTCTCTCATTTAACACAATTCCTATGAAAGATCCCTCTAAACTGAGAAACGGAAAGTGAAGCAGCAAAAGGTCAGTTCCCCCTCCTCATGCATCCAGGCCCAGCATCAACATCCTCAAACACAGATTCAGAGTCTGAGGATGAAGTCACCACAACCCTGAGGCGACGAAGGCATCACCAGCTCCACAGCAAGGGTTAAGTGAAATAAATCCTGATTCGGAAACAGTTGCTATAGCTGCTGATGAATGAGAGATGATATCGGTCTTAAATGAATCGTAATTCATTAGAACACCCAGTATTGTCGATCTGTCAATTCGGGACTCTGAGCTGTTCCATAGTGATAACACTGAAACTAGTAGGCAGGAGGAGAATACTTCTGAATTTAAAACTCCAGAAGTTAGGAATGTCTCTGCAAACCCCCAGATCGCTATGTAAACTGGATATTCCCCGGACAGGCTGTAAGTGGCAGTGACAACGAGGTATTCGTGTAACTGTAACAACACAAGTCTTTAAAAATATATCCCAGTATTGTGTTTTAAATATCCATATATTGGTTTATTTCATTTAGTTTGGTTTAATAGACCGGTAGGGGTATCCCCATCCTCTCCACTATTATATCTATCTGAAATATGTGTGTTTTTACTATTACGTTATGTAATATTTTAAACTTAATGGATTGATTTGTTCCCAAAGGGTAATAACAGTTTCACCACTGTCATGAGTTATCCCCCTTGGATCGTTTTATGATCATTTACTTTATATATTATGTAGAATAGTCTGTTTTTTAACCAACAGTAGTGAACTCCATTATATAAATTATTGGGATGTATGCGTCGTACTTGTGAAAGTGCATCTTGAAGTGATATGTATTGTCCCAAGGGGCAAATTACATCATAATATGCAATATAAGGAGACTAGAACAAAGGACGTCCGTATTTAATCCATTCCACTAAAGGTGTTTATAACCTATCATTTGTAAGAATGATACTATTTAGTTATGTATACCTATATATTGGACCTAATATTTAGAAAACTAGGTTTTACTATAGTTTGTAGACTGCGCCTGGATAATTTCTATATATTCAGTGTCAACATAGTATATTTGCATAATTTGCCACCTATAGTATATACCTTATGCTGGAACAATGATGCTGATTCAAACTAGTTTTCCATTACATTTTATTATTATTTTTTTGGAATAATGTCTGGAATTAAAAATGCCTAAGGTCATTTTACTCAGCAGGGAAGTATGTAGACTGTGTGTACATATATATATATATATAGTTGTATATTATATGTAATACTCAATACATAGTCCTGGCCTAGTCTGTCCAAGTGTGTATGTTTATGTCACACCTGACTGAGAGAGTGGAAAGTATGGACATCGATCACCTGTGACTGTGTATGCCTCTCGAGTATTCTCGTAGGCACATGCGCAGCCACATTTCCTCACACACCACAACCCCTCATCATATCACCCACTGAGACGGACAGTCATGCACTGCGAGCTGAAACCTGGTAAGACAGACTAACCCGATGATACAATTGTATTGTGTGAGTCTTTTATCATTTGTGTCTATCTATTTAATAAACTTTCTATTTGGATTCATGTTATTAATAATATATATCAAGACCTACGCTTGACTATTACATAGACTTAAAATGTATTTATATTGTAATTGTTGGCTTCATTTATACATAATAAAGAAACCAAGGAATCCTTACAAGCGTTGTTCACATGAATTGAGACAAGGAGCTTACATAGGTAACGGGTTACAATATTTACCTCTCTATATATGTCCACTGTGTGAAGTAATGCGTTGGCCTGGGCTAGATATTTAGAATTTGTTTCAAAATGCTTGTCCTTTTCCCATTTCCTATGTAACTCTATACAGTCTTTGGTGGTCTCTTTAATGTTCTTCAAACTATTATGGATTTCTTCGTCATGGACATTTCTATAATAAGACAAATCATCTTTAGAAATACTAAACTAAATTTAAAGGATCTAAAGATTCTCATTGGTATAGCAGATTTAGTTTATTCGCTTTCTTGCCCATAGAGTTTAAAAGAAAATCCCAAATAATGCATATTCCATTCTTAATACCCAGCCTGAAAGGATGAACAAAATTCTGACTCATATCAAAATAAGACTTTTCAAATTGGGATCATGGAAGCATATTGTAAAATCTTTGTTAATGAATATGCAAAACAAAACTAAAAATGGTCTTTTAAAATTATACACGCAGATGATACATTTCCCAATATGTTTTCAATTGTTTATGGGTTGGTTTCAAATTTACATATGTTGGAAAATATACCTTTTCTTATAACCAGATTGTTTAAAGCATTGGCGTTGTAAAGGCTTGTTGTCGATACAACTTCTATATACTCAATGTAACACAGATTTTCCCCATTAGATAACGTCCTCGAAAGATATAAGGTTCGTTAACAAATAGTTAAGCCACTCGCGGGTCTTTACTAATTGCAATCTCATTATATTTCATACATTTGTAGCTCTGACATGACAACATGACACTCCAACTGGTCACTTTATTCTTCCAAATTGATTACTAGAGACGTCCTAAAAGACAATGTCGTATAGAAAGTAAGTAGGAAGACAACAAAGTATCGCTAGGTTGGGAGGGGTATATCAATTTTTGTCCTCATTGATTCCCTTAGTAGAAAATACAAAACACATTCATAGACAATGCACTGATGTAAAAAAGGTATGTGCATAATTTCCTTAAAAAGTGCAGTTTAGTAGGGTCAAGGCATGTAGGCCAGTATGGAAATGTGCAATAACCTCTGATACTGATAACGGTATTCATGACAGCAGAAAACACTACTTTACCTTCGATTGAGCTGACGATTTCGCATTCTACTGTGGCGATGACTAGAGTTGAATGCTCTCCGTATACTGGCCATACCTAAGATGTTAATAACAAGTTCGAATTACAGTTGTTAGATATAAGGATATCTACCCGGAAAGAAATTAGCCTCGTGGACAGAGAAACCGGCCATAAAAAGGTGACGGCTCCAGACAGCACGTCTATCTACAAGATAAAAGTAATTATCTCTTTAACTGATAACGTCAAGATGCCAATCGTAAACTGTATCATAAATGACGTGCAAAGTTAACACAAAAAAATAACACTATCTGCACGACTACCCGCGCTGTTTATCTATTTCATAAACGTCGTTGATATCGTCATTTTATAGTTGTGTAATCGCACATCCTATCAAAATTGGCGTCCGCCCATCGTGTACACATCGTGCACACCTCGTCCACAGATGATACGCTTAATATTGTGATTTAACAACTGCTCGCTTCCCTGTGCGCGAATGGCCGCATAAAGTGCGATTCGGTACGATTGGTTAATGGATATTACAATACGAAGGTACATCATAGGTATTTAAATTGTGTCGTTATATTTTCTATGAAGGTTATCCACATGAGTTATTATGAAACTTGGCGCAAAATACCCGCAAAAACTGCCACTTTCCCTTGATAAAAGTGACCTTTTCGAACAGGCTGTGGGTTCTAAATGATTTCGGCGCAATGCTCTGGAAAGCGTCAACTTGTATTTTCATTGATAATAAATTATATACGAATTTGACTCAAGTAAATAGAATATGGTGCTTTGAAGGAGAAGAGCGAACCAAGGCAAATATTTACAATGTGCACATACTTATTTCTTTTAATAGGTTATTGCTCGGTCAATAGTCTGGTAACAAGTATTTACAGCTGTTAATGAATGCATTTGATGAGTGTCTCTCGGTCAAATCTCACACATATATCACTGATAAGCACATCTTATACGTCTTCTGTCTACATGCTTAGCCCTATGAAACACATTCCTCGTAACCGTAATAATAATATGAAAAAACATTTACACAACAACATATGTTTTTTTTTAATGCTGAGACGTTAATAGAAATACATGTGAAGAATTGACACGAGAACCAAAATAGGTATTACTACTCAGACTAGTAAGATATTGACGCTGTGTTTTTTCGGAAGTTCTTCTTAACTTAAGCATTTTAGGTTTAGAACTGTTAAGTTGAATATGTATTTTTTGTAAAGAAAACCCTCTGTTACCTTATCATCAAACTTTATAAACTGTATTAGGTTTCCAATAAACCAGTGGGTCCTGTGCTTTACTATAATTGAAAGGTAGAGAGAATCTACCATTTCGGTATAGACAAAAAATGTCGACCAGACGGCAGGTGTACGTGCTTAACAAAGCGTTTGGTGTTGCAAGTATAAATATGGCTTTCATTATTGAAAGAAGAATTCAAACATTTAAATACGTTATTGATCCATTGATATGACAGAACATATTTACAGTCTCGCGGTAAAAGCACACACATATATCACTGATAAGTGCTAAGCACTATCAAAAACATGCCTCGTCACCGTAACATTTACATACAGAAACGAGAGGCCAGGGGCCACGTAGTGCTCTAGACATATTACTGGTGTGGTTGAAACTGCTGAATCCAGTTGTCGTATTCCAATTCTATCTTAGCAGGTCTCGTTAAAGAGACCGTATGTCATTTCTGTTATCTTTATATTGACAATGACATGATTTCATTTTCTTAATTCATTTATGTATTTAATGTATAACTAGACAGACCTATGTTGTTGTTGTTTTGCTATCTTTTTTTTCAAATATTTGTTATTCTTTTTGATATCTGATATTTTCTGGCTTGTCAGAGCCCTTCTTTCTGCTATTTGTACTGTCCAACATTTTTGCACAACGAGAGTAACAAGATTGCTTAAAATGTTGCTTGTTGAAATGTTTGAGGATGGCAGATATGGTTCGTAAGTTAATCGATATTTGAAAAATTGATAATTTGATTCACTGTCACAATACAAAGTTGGTATAATGCTGTTAATGGCCATGCAAGTATTCTTTTTTCTTTTACACGGGAGGTATTGCTATCACTGTAACTATAGTGAACAACCTATCTTATACCGGACCTAGTTTCAGAACAGTGTCTAGATGCGTCTCAATAAGCTGGATCAGCTTAAATCAATTTTACATGAAATCTGCAGAGACCCCCACCTCTAACTAATGTACAAGTACGGGTCTCGCATCCATATACATATATTGTACACTGTAGTATGTACATGTCACGCAGAGCGACAGATATAAGGTTTTTTTTAAATAATCAAGTAAACGGTAAAATCATACATATACGTTATAAAGATACAAAAAAAAAAAAACGTTTTTTAATTATTGTACATGAACTATGTTATTTTCAAGTTTTCACCCTTATTGAACCTCTATTCATGATCATCGATTTTTCCCCCTACAAACAGGCGTGCCAAGAGATTAGCCTT
Source organism: Mizuhopecten yessoensis (assembly GCF_002113885.1). Classification (NCBI taxonomy): domain Eukaryota; kingdom Metazoa; phylum Mollusca; class Bivalvia; order Pectinida; family Pectinidae; genus Mizuhopecten; species Mizuhopecten yessoensis. The sequence goes on along the minus strand of NW_018408860.1, from coordinate 111,867 downwards.
CACCTAAAGCAAGGCCGGCAGGTTGATTTGTGGACGACACCAATGACTTTCCGTGTAGATAAACCTATATTTACCACCGAATTCCTAATTTGTAATTGACATCTCAGTATTGAGCAGTTTAAGAACATCATTTCACCGCAGACATTGTGTTAGTGAAAGGCGGAATAATCAGCTCACTCCAAGGTATGATATTTTCCACTTTCGTTATTTCCGTTGTTGATTAATCATACATTACGCATTTATACTTTAATTACCTTAGGTAAAGGGGTGAGTGTTTGGTATCAGGCATTATTTCAATTTTGCAAAAGAGTTCGTATGTCTGATTTCTACGGTTATACTTACATTCTTATATTGTTTATTTAGTATCCTCAACATCCTAAAATTAAGTTGATACTAATTTGAATGTTGCGGATTGTTTTGCAGAACAAAAAGAGTTAGCTCCCATGTAACAATGTTTTCATAAAAATCGAAATTACTTTAAAGGCATGTAAAAAAACTTATATATTGCAATATAAAATAATCAATCATAGCATATAGTTGTGAAACAAAAAATGTTTCTTGTAGTGCTGAAGATAAACCAATCTTGTAGCGTATATATTCACATCACAATTTATATATTAGCTCGTTAGTTCTGTTGCTTGTCGTTGTTGATTTATTGGTGATCATACCATACTTAAACTGTGAATATTAGTAAATAAAAAACCGATTTTGATAACAGCCAGATAGAGAACACTCAACCTTTTCTAACAATACAAAACACGTTTAACTGATATAGTCATGTTTATCATATTATCACTATTAAAACATATCTATAATTCTATTTATATAAACCGTTTTGAGTTTGGATTAAAGGCTTAAACTATTACTATGATATGTTTTTTTAGTTTCAATATCATAATACTTATATCAATATCATAATACCTATAGTCATTAAGTATAGTATGCAAAGGATAGTGTGAGTGAGTATTATTAAGTAAGGTGAACGATTTTTTCTTTCATCTGAGATTCTATCTTAGTTTTTTATCATTAGTTTCTTATATTGTTCTTACATAAGATTTATACATTTTCAGTGTAATTCTATCAAGCGAGGTTTAGAGGCGTCTTGATACATTTTGTATATCAAATCTTTTATATGCAATATTATACATATTTTGTATATGTTGACCCCATTTGTCACCTTCATTAAAAGTAAGACCGAAATGGTTTTGGTTAGTACTTTCAGTAATGGTCGATGAGAAAAGAATTTTGGAGGGTTTACATATTTTGTTTTCCTTATAAAGACCATTGTTTTAGTTTTATAATTATCATCAAACATTATACAGAGGGACGAATCATCAACAAAAAAAAATGCTTTTTGGTACATGTAGCTATATTAGTGATGTCACTTATAAAGAAAATGAAGAGAAACGGATGAAAAACAGACTCTTTAGAAACTTCTACATTGACAAGTTTTCTTATTCCTTTAAATATTAAGCAAAAAACAATTACAGCTGTGCGATATAATTTCATCACCAATTGTAAGCAATAATTACAAATGCCGCAGGAAATAGTCCAGTATATGACGTCATCACCTATGTCATATTGTATTTTATGAGTTTTACGATATAAACTAGAAAAAATTATCATAAGGAGAATAGCAAAAATCAAAACATAAGGTAATGAATACAATAAAAGTATGCTATATTATAACCTTAATGATATGCTTTGTAGAATATTTCAACCCAATGGAAGCAATCATTATGAAGCTTTATTCCTACAGCCCAATGGCAGCGTCAAGGGGTGAACTATATACGACTATCTGCGTGGCTGCAATAGATATTGGTAACACATACTCCGGATATGCCTTCTCTTTCCACGGCGACTTCCAAAAGAAGCCACTGAAGATATTTGCCAGTGGATGGAACGCTGGCTCTGGGTCCCTAATTTTGCACAAAACACCAACAGCTCTACTCCTCAACCCTGATCAAACCTTCAACTCCTTTGGCTATAACGCAGAGAAAAACTATTCACAACTAGCAGAGGAGGATGAACACAAGGATTACTACTATTTTCGCCGTTTCCAAACGATCCTCCGTAAGGCAAGTGTTTATAGATAATAACGGTTGTTACAGAGAACTGAAGCTAGCTGTCCTGAATGCCACAACGTATCCTCTGTTTTATACGGTATAATTGTTTTCTTCTTTTATACCCGAAAAAGATGCCATTTTAATTCAGAAAAAAAAAATCATTATTTTCCTCATAAAAACATGCAGGTTATCCAGACTTGTTCACCGAAACTATTTCCCGCCAAATAGCCGTCAGTATTTCTATTTTGGTTGCTAATTATTTGATCTGGTTATTTTAAGGATTGTTGTCACTTTCATTGGTTTGGAATTCAAGTTATCTTGAGACACACACTTGTCTCGAAATCTAATAATTTTATACTCAATAGAACCGACCAAACAATATTAAATCCTTATAGGTCAATTAAACTCTCTTGTTATGTTTGGAACATGTGTAAGTCTACATATTATTTACTGGATATACTTGAACTAACTCGAGTCTACATGAGAACTTGATATTGAAATACTGTCTTTAATTGAATGTTCATCTGTCATTGGCCGTGCTAGAAATAATTCATTTAGCCAACAATATTTTTGTCACAATTTCTAATGACATCTAAACAACGACCTTGTTACGCCAAAAAATACGTCTTCAAGAACAACGGCGTTGTTACGTCAAGATGGCGTCACTTACTGTAGGCTTAATAGTTACTGTGACTCGCTTAGCGCAGACGTTATCCTCCAGCGTTAACTTGATCAATTCGTCTTGACCTTATGTTGACGTGGGGTTATCTACATTTCTATTATTTGTTTAGTTATTTTAACGCTAGATTTCATGAGTTCATATTCTATGGCGTGTATGGCATGTGCGGCGTGCTTTCGGCTTGTGTTAGACAACCATAACCTGCATAAGTGTGATCCGCTGACAGGGGAAATCTTACTCCGAGGGTCCAGAGCTGTTCACTACGAGGTTTCGCCGAGTGCTTGACAGTCAAACTCTTACATAAATCCGAAAGGTTGCGATGTCACTGTCTAAGGGTCACACACATTGGTTTTATTTCTCAAATATACAATACACGTCCAACACACAGGCATATACACAAAGAGAAACATTATCCAGGTGATATAGGATTAGTTTTTAGCGATAAGGCAGCTCATGCGAATTCTTCAAAATTTTATTGATAGATGTATATGCTAATTGTATTAATTGTATGTTTATGTACTATAAAGCGCTTTAGAGTGGCTTATTCTAGCTAGATAGGGTGCTATATCAAATGTTGTATAGTATACTCTCCCATAAATAAACATACCAGTGGCATTACTCTACACCTGTTCACACTCTTGTATTCCGTGGCAGGCGTGTAAATACAATGAATACAGTTATGTTTATTTCAAATGGATGATGAACCCTAAGCAAATTATAAATCCATTAAAATCATTAAGTTCACAACAATTTCAATAAACTGTAATATTTCAGATAATTTCTCTTATAATAAGTAAAAAAAAACATTTCATTTATCTCAGTCAACACAACATAACGTTTTTACAACGCCGACGTCATTTGGCAAACTGGACTTGCGACAGAGGACATGGCGTCATACCGCGTTTGGGAAGACAGGTTTATGTTTTCTCGAGGAAATTCCTGTCTTTCACGGTCAAGTAAGAGATAATACAATTCCCCTATTATGAGGGTAAGATAGATAAATCTTTACCCAAGGAGGAAATTCAAGAGTCTTGGCTGGGGGTTAGACTGTCAAGGATTTCCTCCGAAAGTGGACATTTCTGCCATACTCTCAAGATTAATTTTATGATAGAGTGTGTTTATTTTTTTTTAAAAGGGCCAAGACAACGCCAGGAATAACGTCAAACAAAAACGCCATACTTTATCATCACACAACACAGCGAAATCGCACAATATAACGCCATAAACGCTATACAGTATGAAGTTTGGATTTTAAAAAAAATGATTCCAAGAAAACCTTTTACTAAAAATAGAAGATTTGTATTGCAATCTAAAAATTGTGTAAAGAACAATAAAATTTGTTAAAAACTAGAACAGTTTTTGTTAAAAAAATATTGAAAAACTTACATCATCCAGAATTTTAATCCAGCGACACATTCCTTTTATACGACTTCGATACAAAGTTTCCTTTCACAGGTACATTCGTTGTAGGTAACGTATTCTTACTTGAGCCAAAAATTCGAAGACGTCATGAAAAATAGCCCGCTAGCTACATAACGTCATGTAATAAAATGCTAAAAATCGATAACGTCATGAAACCTGACCCGTTAGAACTATCTCACAAAGCAGTAAAAGCAATGACGTCATGACAAATGACTCGCCGGCGAGATAACATAACTTAACCTTAGTTGGAAACACATGGCGTCAACAAAAACTAGCCCGCCGGCTACATAACGCCATCTTACATTAGCCGGAAACCTTCAACAACTGAAAGAAAATGGAAGAAAAAGATCAAAATCAATAACGGTCAACGCAATGGGGTCAAGTCGACTCTTAGAGATCTAATCAACGCCTGGCCGTCACGCCGACGCTTAGCAAGTCATAAAAAATATCAAGCCCACAGTAAGAGACGCTATTCTAGCATGGCAACACCGTTGCCGCACGTAATATATCCAGAGCAGAATGATGCAAATAATGCGTCGCAATAAAGTTGTCATAACCACGGAGACAGTTTATCTAAAGTCCTGATAAATTAACTCACTATGGAATTCCGTTTGATGAATTTGCAGTTTCTGTATTATTCGTTATCGAAGTCCTTTAAAGGTTGATGTTTTCACACTGCAGTTGTTTCAGTAATTGAAAAGGCCATTTCGGTACAATACATTGCTATATTTCTTCGACACAAGAAAGACGTATGCATCAGATTATACGTGTTTGCATTCATGACAAATACCTCATCCTTGATACTACAAGACACACTGTTGAAGTCTTAAGTGTCAAATTAAAAAAAGTGTACGGACAGAGAAAGGTGATGGTTTAACATTGTACATACATAAATTGTATGATATATGCAAGTTCATGTATTACATAATTAAATATCAAAGTTTTACTTTCTGCACAACCAGTTATCCCCCTTCGCAAAATCATACGCACAGGCAATGTCAATCTGGTCAAATTCATCGGCAAATAACACAGGTTACAGTTGGAAGTTACATTGAGTCGAACTTGAGTAGGAATTAAAATATATACGAATGCTTTATATGACTGATTTTAATACATGTATGTTAAACATGATGACAACAATTAATCATTATATCATAACTATATTGGTAAAAATACAAACCTTGTACGCTTTTGATATAAACACGTCGACAAGGAATTTGAATTAAAAAAAGAGACCAATACTGCATTAAAATCTGTAAATCAACAAACGTTATTATCAAATACTGTTGATTTAACAATCATTTTTGAAAAAATAGACATGCTGGCCATGATTATAATTGCATTCATATGACCTTTGGACGGTCTGGCAAAACGCAGCAAATGATTGATCAACCAAATAAACAAACATGACTGAGTGTCAATCGGCTCACGATAACGTTTATCAAAGAAATATCAGCGTCCAGTATGAATTACCATTTATGCATTTCCAGAGGTGGAACAGCTTTTGCAACGTACACAAACATCACGTTGCCAAGATATATTGCATATTGCCTACGCTCAATTCGAAATCCCTGAAAATCTTTATTGAAAATTTATCCCTAGAATTTACGTATGGACACCAGAATCAAGGAGGATAGAGGGGTCCGGACGCTACAAGCAACAAAAATGTTCTCCCATGCCATCCGTTACCTAAGAGACCATTTCATAAGTAAAATTGATAGCCCTTCTAGTGGCATTACTGTGGATAACATCAAGTTCGTACTGACTATCCCTGCTGTGTGTGACGACAAAGCAAAAGAGTTCATTCTAGAGGCAGCCATTACGGTAAATCATCATTAAATATTTTGTTTTACATATCGTGTTGATCGTTATTAAATGAATTAAAACCCATTAGTAGGTAGTCTTACTGATCATGTTTATCGTTATTTCATTAATTAAAACCTATCAGTCAGAGTAGTCCTAACAGCCAGAAAACAAGAAAAAGATTTTGTCCTTAATAAAAAATAAGCGATGATAAGACTGTCGAAAGATGCTGGTGAGGGTTGTAAAAAAAGCCTTCATTTAATTTACAAAAACTAATAAATCATTTTATCCAGCATATATTAGCCACACATTTTGGCTGTTGGCTCGATACACATCACAATTAATGTTGTGTCCAATTATTAGGGACTTCCCACCCTTCGTACTAAACATGTTTTTCTTGACGTATTTTCGTGTCGTCATTTCCTCATTGCGTATCGGGCATTCAATTACCGTAGTGTAAATTGTAGTAACACCGAGTAAACAATAGTACACGTGTGTGACGATGATATGTGAACACCCGATATCGAGACTTAACTTGGAAATGTCGCATCACACGTACTTCAGAAATAAAGCTTATGATCGCGGGAAGACCCCCCCCCCCCCCCCCCCCCCCCTCTCTCTCTTATACCTTCTACCATCTACCTACTACTCTGAATTAACTCCTGGGTCCTGATCAGGACGTCAGTAACAGACCCCTATACCTTGTGTAATACACGGTCAGACTGAAGAAAGTCAACATTGATACCTATAAATATATAATTATATGTAATTGAATGTTTTGTTGGAATCCATATCAGAATTCCTGTAACTGCATATCTAGAACGTATTCGTATTATTCCCAGCACAGTATTGCATCTTGTTATATCATACTGACAACAGGGAAAGTAGTCTTTGTGCTTACTCTAAATGCTGAACTTTCGGAAGAGAATAGCAGATACAGTTGTGTGACAACGAACGAATAAAGCGTGCTCACATCGTGCATACATCGTACACACACCGTCCGCACACTGTCCGCACATGGTGCTCACAACTGTGCGATCTATCGATCGTATATTGAAATCTAGGCGAATAATGCTTGCGTACATTTGTGCGGACGATGGACGAACGTTGTGTGATGTCAATCGCGGTTGGTGTAATTTCAGAAATGGCTTAACAATAAATACGGTATCATGTTTAAACATAATAGTTTGTTTTTATTTTAGGTATATTGCTATATATAGCTACATATATAAGCTGATATTTCAAGCTATATTCTTTTTAATTCAGAAATGATGTTTTCGGTGTTTTTTAAACGACCCAAATCGATACATGTAAAATGCGATCGCACAACTGTACCAATTTAAGAACTTTGCTAAAATTACCAGCATGGAAACCGTACCATCGACGCTCCTTATTTTGAAAAACGTTGCTGTACACCTAAAAATTAAGTGGTGCCAGAAAGGTCGTTTCGAAATATTATAATCAAAATATGAAATACGAATTAAGGTAGGAAAACTAACAACTCTGCTGTCGCAATTTGGTAGAACATTTCCGTACTGTTTTACTTGTTGTTATAAAGTTTGTGTTTTGTTTTGATGTATAGTTAATTGTTTTGTTTGTCAGGGAGGTATCAAACAGACACAAGTGTCTATTATTTCGGAGCCAGAGGCTGCCTATACCTTTTGCCACTACTACCTTTCGGCAAACAGAACTTTGCCAGGAGATTTTCCAAAAGAGACCAGATCTGGAGAAAAATGCCTAATGTTGGACTTAGGAGGTATATTTGTACGTTATTTAACGTTTTACGTGCATAAAAGATACAGTATTTTTAAAGCATTAATTCACAAATGATGTGGAAACAATGAAAAGGCGATGCAAAAAAGATGCGGTTGAAGATTAACAATGCAATTTCCGATAAACGATGAAATGCGGTCGTTTAAAAAAAAGGATTCGAGGGTCGTATTGTTTTCAAAAAAGAGTTATATCACACTATATTCCTATAATGTTTATTTTATGTAATAGAAGAGATTTGTGTTGTTGTTTTCTTGTCGCAATAAGAAGCGGATTGCTCAAAATATTTGACAACCTTATATTGTCTACACTGTTGGAATTACTACCTAGCCCAATATACCACGTTTATTTAGTTTGTATCTTACATACATGTGTAAGGTTCCAGTGTTAAATAGTTATTTATCATTGAAATCACTGAGTTGACCCAATTGGTGTGGGGGTATGGGGTCGAAGGGGTAATACATGGTAGCCATCAGTCTTCTCCGGGTAGGATTATCAGATATATATATATATATATATATAAAGAAAACATTGAGAAGTCCTTGTGTTGGAATTAAATATGAAAAATAGAACAAAAGACAGAGATAGCGTCTCTAGGCCTTTCTCGGGTTGATTCCCCGTTCATCAGGAGACTGTTTATTTTGAAAACAGGTATTGTGAGGTCATAGTTGTTTACACAAGAAAGTATGACGTCATCAATAATGCAAAGTCATTATGACGTCACAGAAGGCATACAC